>NW_023396631.1:0-274559 GCF_011125445.2 Fundulus heteroclitus | reverse complement strand
CATTCAGTGATTCTGATTGGGCATCCTCAGTAGAGGATATACGAATACCACAGTTTACTGCTTTACTCTGACAAAACATGGGTCCTGCTAATTTTCTTGGAAGTCCAAAGAAACACCTGACACTGGGGCACTGTCGACCCTGCGAAGCTGAATATATTGGGTTAGCAAACCACACTCAGGAAAGCTTATACCTAATGCATCTAATGAATGACTTGGATTCAAATGTTAATTGCAAACAACATTTATGGTGACAATCAAGGAGCAATAGCACGGAGTAAAAACATCCAGTGCATAGATTCAGGTGTAAACACATTGATGTGAAAATACCACTTTATCCGTGACGTATTGAAGGCAGGAAGAAGCTAGACTGAACCAAAGCATCCAGGATACTGTTAAACTCTGCTTTAAAACTCAGTTTTGAGAAACTAATCTCGTAATCCCTGTTTGATGCATGAATCATTTTAAACAACTCCTCATTTTACCCCAACTTAAACTTTAAAATTCAACACATCTAAAATGATTTCTATCTTGGCCTTCTGCTTGGATGCCAGATGTTGTCTTTCTCAGGTTATAAAGTTAGTTTATGTAACAGGGAGACGATTTAAGGATCCAGGTTCTGTAGAGCAGCTTCTGGTTCTGGTCCGTCTGAAAGTCCGGACAGGAAAGGAGGGAAAAAAAAGGAAATGATTCATGTTTAATTTATGATGAAAAGAGAAAATCTCTTTTCCTTCTTCCAACATCCACAGTGGACTTCATGAGGAGCAGCAGTGAAGGTTTTACCCCCACAGTCCCTAAACAGGATTAAAATCTATGTTCTGACCTCAGCGAGCAGAGATGCATGATGAGCCACAGATCCAACAGAACCAGAACCGTTCTGCAGGGAAGAACAGAGAAAATCCTCCAAACAAGATCTGAAAGTCTCTGAGCTGCTGCAGAAAGTGTTTCCATGCTCACCAAAGGAAACGCTGAGCAGATGAAACTTTATCTTTACTCACTTTTAGATTTTACCTTCAGAAGAAGGAAATAAAAAAGATTTGATTTAAAATCATGAAGAACAGCTTCATCCTCTGATTGAAGAACCATCATTTACTCACTGAGCTGTTTGCAGCAACCGATAAAATGACCAAATCTGCCCAAACATTTGCAGAAACATCTAAAATTTCCTGAAAACCTCCAGAAACTGCATCACAATGAAGCAAAGAGTTGAGCTTTATTTCAGATTTCTTGGTTACAGGCTGAAAATGAACCAGAGAGAAAAAATCAACTTTGCAGTTTCATCAGATTCAGATCAAAACTACATGGAGCCACTAATGCAGCTTAGTTTTCATTTCATCCTCATTGGTCCACAGAGAAACAATATCAGACTAAATGACAGACATGATCAGATAATAACAGGATCAACATCTCTAAACTCAGAGTTCATCATCAGGATCCAGTCAGAGTCTCTTTAAAGTCAAACTGCTGCAGCTTCAACCTCAGGATCATCAGGACAGCTCAGCTTCTCTCCTCTACTAGATGGTGACCACCTCCACTTCCTGCAGAGAGAAGAAGGAGCAACAGAGGAGATCAGTCAGTGTTTTCCAGCCTCTGGAAGCTGAACATGAACATCTCATCTGTTTGTGAAACATCAGAAACATGGAGGCTGTCCCTGAACACATCTGGATGAAACTACTGAGGAAGGACACATGTCCAGATGTGCTGAGTGGACTTCAGCAGAGCTTCTGCTCTGTAGAAAAGACCACACGGTGACTAAAATGTAATGATGGGCTGTGAAAATCAAGGGATTTGCAGGCTGCAGTCAAGCTGATCTCAGAGCTGTGACTAAGATGAAAACTTGATCAAGCTGTTTCCTGTTGAAATGAGAGAACAAAGAGTCTGAGATCAGATCTGATGCTCCACACTTGATGAATGAGGGACCACTGTCTCTAGACATGGTGAAGGCTGTCAGCTGGAATCCAGCTGCATTTCCTGGAGACATGGACACAACAACAACAGTCATCTTCACATGGACACAAACACAGGAACACAACAAGCTGCTGGCTCCTCTGATTGGCTGGTTGTTGTCTTTGTGTCCAATCAGGAAGCCTGTCACCATTCTCCTCCCACTGAGAAGCTGCAGCTTTACTGGAAACACTGAATCTTTGCTTTGGTACCAACTGGGTTCAGAACAGTTCTGCTGACAGCAGCTGGACTCACTCCAACCATCTACTTACACAGATTCCAGTTTGTAGTCTGGACTCTTTACAAGATCCTGCAGCTGCTGAACATCTGATTCCTTTAGGGCCGTTGTAGTACAGGTTCAGTTCTGTCAGATGGGACGGGTTGGATTTCCAGCGCCGAACCCAGAGAATCACAGCTGATCTTTGACAAACTGCAGAGCTGCAATCTGAGTAAAGAATAAAAAATGTGAGCTGAAGCCACCAGGATGCAGGTTCTAACAGTCCAACAGAACCAGTTAAAGAACTCTCAATAATATTAATGACTACAAAGCTGTTGCCTTCAATAAGACCTGCTGACTTCAGCTCTTCAACAATCAACAATATTATAACTTTTAATAGTTAAAACTTGTTTAGCAGTTTTTACAGTCCTGGGGTCTCATTTAAAACTTTGTGTGGAATCTGTACTAAAAGTGAACGCAAAGAAAAAGAAAATGTAGTATGGCAAAAAAATATTCAGATTTATAAAAACCAGGTTCTGGCTCAGGTTCTGCCCTCTACACGCCCAGATTAAACCAGAAACGGTCGATGCAAAGCACCTCATGAATGTTAATGTGTAGAAAATGTGTCAGCTGATCATTTTTTCATCATGGTGACGTGGCAGCCACGAAGAAAAAGCAAAGAAACGTTGGGAAAATATCCCAGAGAGGCGTTTATTAACTGTGGAAATCAGAGGTAAAAGCTCACATGTTGTCCACATTAAAATCAGTTGGTAAAAAGTAAACAATGCTGTGCTCCATGTTAAAAATTCCCCTGTGGCTGTGCATTTAGATCCACATTCAGAGGAGAGAGGTTTCCCCTCCATTATTAACCCCCCCTAAAAAGGTGATGACTGCCTGGGTGTGAGCAGAAAGCCTCCTTCTCTGCTCTCTGGGGGTTGGAGAGCTGCCTTTCAGCTCCTCAGAGGGAGGTGGAGCTACTTTCCCCTGTAGGGAACAGCACAATGCATGCTGGGAGTCAGAAGCAGGATATTGGCCAGTCCTCATTATTGGCCAGGAAATATTTGATCCCTGAAAGCGTTTCCTCAATTCTCCATCTGCACGGTCTTCCAGCAGTGCCAATGCATCCAGCGAGCAGCATTACACACAAGTGTGTTTGACTGTTTCCAGCAATTAAAGTGATTGCTGCTCACCTCGTCACAATAATCTGTGGAACACGTCACCCTAGTGATCATTGGAGAGAGGAATGTGAACGTAGAAAACCAGAGAAAATGTCTGCAGACTTTTATTTAAGATTTAAGATGGCTTATGGACATTTTTATTTATTTGAAATGTCCCAGATGTATTTAAGAGTCACCAGGACAAGAATGAAAAATACTGCAGTTTTGAACGCTTCTGATCAGGATGATCTATGATTAAAGTCTGATATGGAGTGACTGAATGTCTGAGAGGAATCCTCATGCAGGTTGGCTGTAATTCACCACTTCACCATCTGCGTCACCAATTTCCCCGTCTCCAAAATGAGCATACGCCTGGGTCAGAGTTAGCATGAGGACCACACATTTTCCCCTCAAGTTCATTTTTATAGAACTTTTGATGGAAAGTGGCGTATGCACATTTCAGGTCCATTTTGTGTGAATCAAGCTTTCTAAATGACAGCCCTGCTGACTTCAGCTCTTCAACTCTGTCAGCTCCATCAATACAAACTCAGGTTCTGCAGCCAAATTATTCAAGTTTCAAAGAAAACAAACAAGTCAGCAGCAATTGTGGAGGAAATATGAACAAATTGACATCAATGCAGATAAATGAACTATTTTAATTATTCCACAGCCATAAAAACATGATGTCATGGAGAATATTTAATGTAAAACTGACTTTAGGAGCTGAAAGCCCAGAACCAGAACCTGGTACTGTGACATGTTGTGTCTGAGTGTTTTAGTCAGTAAAATCCTTCCAGAGCTTCTAAAAGTGCTGAAGCATCAATCAGGGATTATATATTTGTTCCTGTCAGACAGATTCCAGGAGCTGAAATTCACTTTTCTAAACTGGGTTGAATCCCCTCTGACCCGCTTCACATGAGGGGGATTTATACACACTGGGGGTCCGAATGCTGTCAGGTTCTGACCTGAGATCAGGGCTCAGACTCAGTTACACAGAGAGACAACATTAAAAACTGGCTCCAAGTCCAGGAACAAACTCAGGAGATATTTATTAGAATAGAAGATCTGAACTTTGTTTTCAGCTGAATTATATCCAATTATTCACATAAATATAAACTCAACTATTTTAAAATCATCCTATTGAAAATGTAGAAAAAGTTATTTAATTAAGTTTTAAAGATATTAAAAACCTTCAAATAAATGAAACATCAGTGTTTTTCATTTCTTCTATCTTCCTCTTTCTCAGTTCTGGATAAAAACTGAAACCCTAAACTGAAATTAAGATCATTGTTTCATGTTTTCTGCTGATTATTTAATAAGTCCTGTCAGGAAGTTGGAAACAGAAAGAAACTTTAACTGGAGCAAAGCAGTGAAGAAGAAAACAGACTTTACCATGAAGATCCTCAGTGTGGATCAGTAGAATATCAGCCAGATGTCTGCAGTTTAGTGTCAACACAACTTTCACATCACAAATATCAGAACTAAAACATGGAGTCTGACCTCAATATCTGTAGTTTGCAGAGGGGAGTCTGGAGAAAACCACAGAGCTCCTTCACTCCAGCATCTTTCAGGTCTTTGTTCCAGCTCAGGTCCAGTTCTGTCAGATGGGAGGGGTTGGACTTCAGAGCCAATCCGACAGAAGAACAGCTGATCTCTGACAAACTGCAGTCACTCAATCTGAATAAAGAATAAAAGATGTGAGCTGAAGCCACCAGGATGCAGGTTAAAACTGAAATATGAACAAATAAATTATAAAATGTAGAAAATGTATTTCCCTGAATGTAAAAGTCCCAGAAACATGATGAACTGATGTCTGATATTTGATCCAGTAGAACTGATTTAAAGAGTTAAACCCAGCAGAACCAGAACATTTTATCATGACATGTTGTTAGAATATTTCAGTCGGGCCTTCAGTGGTTCTGAGCTGGAACCAAACTGGACTTTAATAAGCAAAGTGTGACATCAGAGCTGTTAATTAATGCTGCTGTGATTGAATGGAAGCAGCTCATTTTCACAGTGACAGTAACCTTCTATTGAGGGGAACTGAGGGATTTATCTGAAGGATCAACAGCTGCAATAATTACACTTCACTCATTTCTAACCACATGAATACATGACTGAGAACAGAAGCGCTTCTACCTGTTCTATTGTCACACAGGATGCTGCATCACAAACAGAACCAGTCTGATATCAATGTTATCAGCAAAGAAAGCAGAACAAATTCCCAACAAACATCAGATTTCTTCATCCAACCATCCAAGCTGAGATTTAACTGGAGGCCAACAGTTCAGAGCTCAATGTTGCTTCAGTCCAGAAGGTGGAGCCCAGAACAAATGGACCTTTTCCAGTTTTTACTCTGCAGAACATCTGGACCACATTCAGACTCTTCAGGAAAAATGCTGCTTATTTTTTCCTGGACTTTTCTGCTTGTGTCTCTGACTCCTTTATTGTCGGCTATATTAGATGATGCTGGATTCATGGTGAGGATATTTACAGAGAGTCTGCAGTCATTTCAACAAGTCCTCCCATTGTTTAGATCCTGGCTCACTGAAAAGGGCTCCTAGAAAGTAGAGCTGAACAATATCAGGAGAACATGGCTGTACAACGAGCAGACAGGACCCACCGGACTCTGGTTAGAAACATTTTTACTTCAACTTCCCAGAAGTTGAAGTAAAAATGCCAAGTGAACTAACTTGATCTTCCTCACATTTCTCATCTAGAGCTGCTGCAGTCTGAAACCTCTCCAATCTTCTGGCCCACCTCGCCCGTTCTGCAGAACAGGAGAAGTCCAACGGTTCTGGAGGGGTTACTTGTACTGCCGTCTCCATCTTTGTTCTTCTATTCCTGGTTTCCTCACCTTCAGGATGTAAACCTCTGGATGTGTTGTCTCTCGGTACCTCTCTCAGCCCACATGGGCCCGTCAGGACCACATCCTAGCAACACCAGCAGCTATAGTGAGGTGGTCAGCTTAGCGCTGGCTTTCAGTAGTGATGGTCTGCTTGAAGCTGAAGCTCTGGAGCATTTGTCAGAAACAGCAACACAGTCCTTCAGAAGAACTTTGTTGGGGCTTGATTCATGGGGCCGGGTCATGGGTCAATGAAGTCCAAAGCTTCATTTGGGACGTCATTGATCTGGTGGTTCAGCACCTGCTTCATGGCTTTCAGCAGAAGTCCATCATGTGTAACAGCCGCTCCATGTAGCTCTATAATGAACCAGCAGGTTAAATAGGGATGTAGTACTATGGACCGGGCCCTGGAACCTTTAATCATGGCTCAGCGTACCACCTATTCACAGGAGATACTACTTGTTATTTATTTAGATTTCTCCTCAATAATTACTGTTTAGTTTAATGCTGCTGCCTCCACTTAGCAGCAATTTATCAATTTATAAACCTTAGATAACCTACGAAGAATTAAACTTTAGTCCATTCTAATCTGATGTTAGAAACACTCCCATGAAAAATAAAATACTACATAATTATAAAACAAAACTGAGATCCAGAAAATACGTTTAGGTGTGTGTTTTTTTTAGAACAATAATAATTAAATTAAAAATAATTCCAGTCACACCAAATGTGATCTCAGCAGTGTCACAATAGTTTCTAACAATATTCACCTCTCAGGTTTATCAGGTCAAACTGCTTTCAGTCCAAAACATCACTTATCAGGTCAGCTAATATTGACTAAATACGGATAATTGAAGCCAGAATAAAGCGCTGCAGGCCTGAGTCGTTGCTTGGGTTTGTTGTGGCTAAAAACAAACATCCAGTTCACTTGCTGAGCAAACCAACTAAAATCAAGTGAACTTGTTAGGTTCATGGAGCCCAAATCCTTTAGAGTTTGGACTGGATGGGGAAGGCTAGATGGGGGATCCCTTTAATGTGCAGCTGGTCCAGATGAGGAGGCAGGTGAGGGCAAAGGTCAACCCTCAAGGTCGTCCAGGGCAGCAACATGTGAAGCCAAAGCAGCTGAATAACCAACGTCTGCTCTTCCAGCGGGTCCAAAGATTGGCTCCTGGTCCACTCTGGACATCAGCAGCTCTTAGCTCCTATTCGGTTATTTACAAAACTCATTTTCTTCTGATATGAAGTCAGTAAGAGTTTAACTGGACGATAATGTTAGAAAATATTTAATATACAGTAAAACAAGCTGCTACCTCATTGAAATACATGCTAATAGTGCTTAGCAATGCTAACTTTGGCTCAAAGCATCATTCTGAAGCAGCAGAAAAAACAAAGACTTTTATCATCAGTTTGCTTCTTAAAGTATGTTACTTGTCTGTAACTTTGCATTAACCTCAGTAGTAGACAGCTTTAATCTCTCATCGTTGTAATTCTGCTCCACACCGGGCCCTCTGGCTTGTCTGCTCATGCCTGTGCATATTCTCAATCATCAGAGTCATGGCAACTACAACAGGATTAAATCCAAGGTTAGCAGACTTTCACTCAGTTTCTGTGAAAACGTTTCAACACCTGATCCAGGAGTCTTTGACAATCCTGGAGGCTCTCAGTTGAGCAACGTGGAGTTTAGGAGTTGCTGTTTTTAGGCAATAAATCCTGACAGGAAGTTGGAAACAGAAAGAAACTTTAACTGGAGCAAAGCAGTGAAGAAGAAAGCAGACTTTACCATGAAGATCCTCAGTGTGGATCAGTAGAATATCAGCCAGATGTCTGCAGTTTAGTGTCAACACAACTTTCACATCACAAATATCAGAACTAAAACATGGAGTCTGACCTCAATCTCTGTAGTTTGTAGAGGGGAGTCTGGAGAAAACCACAGAGCTTCTTCACTCCAGCATCTTTCAAGTCGTTGTTGTGACTCAGGTCCAGTTCTGTCAGATGGGAGGGGTTGGACTTCAGAGCCAATCCCACAGAAGAACAGCTGATCTCTGACACACTGCAGTTAATCAATCTGAATAAAGAATAAAAGATTTGAGCTGAAGCCAACAGGATGCAGGTTAAAACTGAAATATGAACAAATAATAAAATGTAGAAAATTAATTTCCCTGAATGTAAAAGTCCCAGAAACATGATGAACTGATGTCTGATATTTGATCCAGTAGAACTGATTTAAAGAGTTAAACCCAGCAGAACCAGAACATGTTATCATGACGTGTTGTTAGAATATTTCAGTCTGGCCTTCAGTAGTTCTGAGCTGGAACCAAACTGGACTTTAATAAGCAAAGTGTGACATCAGAGCTGTTAATTAATGCTGCTGTGATTGAATGGAAGCAGCTCATTTTCACAGTGACAGTAACCTTCTATTGAGGGGAACTGAGGGATTTATCTGAAGGATCAACAGCTGCAATAATTACACTTCACTCATTTCTAAACACATGAATACATGACTGAGAACAGAAGCGCTTCTACCTGTTCTACTGTCACACAGGATGCTGCATCACAAACAGAACCAGTCTGATATCAATGTTATCAGCAAAGAAAGCAGAACAAATTCCCAACTGTGAGTTAGCCTGGCCAAAGTGGCTAAAAGGAAGGCAGTCAGGCAAAAGATGTCCAGTGCAGCAGGTGGTTTATTCACAAAAAGGTGTTGAAAAAATATTTACAAAAAATCTCAAAAAAATAACTAAAAGTTTTAACATGGCTAAACAGATCAAAACTGAACATAAAGCAACCAAAATTAATGTCACGTGCACACAGCTACACTGACCTGGTTCTCCCCCCTTCTCTCTAGAACCTCTCAATTTCTTGTCTTTTATACCTTTCCCCACCAAGGTAGACAAAATGGCCTCCGATGGACTCTCCCACCCAGGCACCCCCAAACAATTGATACATTTCCTATCATTGTTAAAATAATACAATTCAGCACTATATCTGAATATGAAACAATGCAACAATTGAAATACAAACAGCATTAAATTACACAATGCCCAAAACTTAATCTGGATGGATTACTGCTTCCCCCTCTTCAGATGGTCTCTTCCTGTGCCAATCCTCCAACAGGAAGGCCTAATTTCCAGCAAGTGAGGTAACACCTCCTCCTGCAACACATCAGGTAAATTCACTAAAATAAAATACACAAGATAAATGAAAACACAATTACAAACTGAATGATTTAAACCACAATGTTATAGTAAATAATCATTAGAAATGCAAAACATAAACAAACCCGGGATAGTATATGTTTGCAAACTAAAGACTAAATACAATATGACTAAATCAAACAAACCAGAATGTTACCAAATGTATATAAACAGACAAATGGTGTTCTCACCCACTTTGTCACACTCCCCCGCCCCTTAAGACCGTTACTTCTCTGAGTCACGGGACAGGAAGTCAGCAATGACATTCTTGTGTCCTGATCTATACTGGATCTGGAAACGGAAGGGCTGAAGGGATAAATACCATCTAGTTATTCTTGCATTTGTATCTTTCATTTTGTGAATCCATTGCAAAGCCCGATGATCAGTTTCAAGAACAAACTCTTTTCCAATGAGATAATACCTCAACGAATCTAAAGCCCATTTAATAGCCAATGCTTCCTTTTCAATCGTTGAGTACCTTATTTCTCTAGGAAAAAGTTTCCTGCTTATGTACTGAACTGCCAACTGCTGTCCTTCCTCTCCTTGAAGCAAAACAGCTCCTAGGCCGACCTTAGAGGCATCTGTTTGCACTGTAAAGGGAAGATTAAAATCTGGACATTGCAAAACAGGTTTCTGACACAGACAGTTTTTCAAATCATTGAATGCAGTCACAGTTTCCTCAGTCCACTTAAGCTTCGTAGGACTAGATTTTCTCGTCATGTCCGTCAGTACAGCAGCTCTTGAAGAAAAGTCTGGAATCAGTCTTCGGTACCAGCCTAGTAATCCCAAAAAGGATCTCAATCTTTTCTTGGTATTTGGTAAGGGTGCTGCTGCAATTGCATCCACTTTCCCAACCTGTGGACGGATGCCACCCCCTCCTATCACATACCCCAGATACTGCACCTCAGGTTTGGAAATGTGACACTTCTTGGCATTTATAACAAGTCCAGCATTCTTGATGCGTTGAAACACATCATCCAGATGTTTCAGATGATCCTCCCATGTACGACTAAAGATAACAATATCGTCAATGTATGCAGCTGCATATTGTTCTGCACCTCTTAAAACTTGATCCACTAACCTTTGAAATGTTGCCGGTGCTCCGTGCAAACCAAAAGGCATTACTGTGAATCTAAACAAACCACTTGGTACTCTAAATGTTGTTAAGTCCTTTGAAGATTCTGACAATGGAACCTGCCAATAACCTTTACAAAGGTCAAGGGTCGTCAGAAAGTTAGCATTTCCCAAGCGATCAATTAGTTCATCAACCCTCGGTATTGGATAAGGATCAAAAGCAGATACAGAATTTAACTTAGAAAAGTTTACACAAAATCTAAGTTTAGAATCATCTTTCTTCGGGACAAGCACTACTGGACTACACCACTCACTATATGATGGCTCGATGATTCCTGCAGCCAACATCTCCCCAAGCTCATTCTTCAGCTCCGGCAATAGCTGAGCTGGAATGCGGCAAGTGGTATCTCTAATTGGCTGTTGGTCTGGAGAATGCAGAGTAATTTTGTGTTCAATGCGGTGTGTCCGACCTGGTTTTAAACTAAAGAGTTCCTCTGTCATAAGTGACTGCAGTTTGCAACGTCTTTCCACTGGTAAATGATGGAGGTCTGGAAATACAGATTCAACCACTGAAGGAGGAAAGTACTGCTCCTGAGGGTCTTCTTCATCCACAACCGCGCACGCCCACATAGATGTTGCTTCCTGTGGCTGATCTGTCCATTCTTTCAACAGATTAACATGAAACACTTGATGGGTTTTTCGACTCTCTGGCAAATAAAGCTCATATGTGACTGGACCTGTCTTCTTTGTGATTTGGTATGGTCCTTGCCACTTTGCAAGAAGACTGCTTTCAGAAGTTGGTAACAGTAGAAGAACTTTTTGGCCTTCACTGAAAACTCTTCTTCTTGAAGCTCTATCATTTCTCTGCTTTTGTTGTTGTTGTGCATGAGCCAGATTTGTATTGGCAAGTTCTTGAAGCGTCTCCAATTTGACCCTCATTTTTAAAACATATGAGAGCTCATTGCACCTCTGTTCTGACATAGAACCCTCCCAAGCTTCTTTCAAAACATCCATTGGACCTCTAACTGGATGCCCATAAAGCAACTGGAATGGTGAAAATCCAGTAGATGTTTGTGGAACCTCTCTATAGGCAAATAACAGAAATGGGAGCCATTGATCCCAATCTGACCCTGTATCATTTACTTCCGGAGCATTGATTTTAAGGTCTTGTTAAATCTCTCCACAAGGCCGTCTGTTTGTGGATGATAGGGACTAGTCTGGACACCTTGAATTCCCAACAAACTGTAGATGTCTTTAAGCATCTTTGAAGTAAAGTTGGTACCCTGGTCTGTGTATGATTTCTCTAGGTATTCCCACTCTAGAGAACAACTAAATAAGGCAGTTAACAATCTGACGAGCCTTTATTTTCTTTAGGGGAAAGGCTTCAGGGTATCTTGTTGCATAGTCACAAACCACAAGTATATATTTATGACCCGCCTTACTTCGTTCTAAAGGACCAACTATATCCATAGCCATCCGTGTAAAGGGTGTATCAATGATAGGCATACTAATAAGTGGAGCCCTATCTGATTTTCTGCCTGGTGCTGTTAATTGACACTGTGGGCAAGCTTTGCAGTATTTTACTGTGTCACTGAACTGTTGGGGCCAGTAAAACCTGGGAACCATTCTAGCAAATGTTTTAGACTGCCCCAAATGTCCTGCCCAGGGAATTGAATGACTCATTTTCAAGATTGTCGGTCTCAAACTCTGTGGGATCACCAGCTGGTCCCCAATCTGGCTGCGGCGATACAACAAATTGTCCTTAAGCATAAACATTTCCTCTCTACCCTTAACTTGATTTGATTCATGAACACATTTAGCAAACAATGGTTGAAGTGTTGGATCCTCTTTCTGCAGCTTAGCCACATGACTAGCACTGGGAAGAGCTTCAACCTCTAAAGGCTCTGGAATGTGCTCAGCTATTCTTGTTCCCCTCACCTTCTCATGTCTTCGATCTCCTTCCTCACCTCCACGTCAATCTCCTTAAGCTCCTCCACGCTGGCCATGTTGTTGCTGAGAAGGCGTTCCTTCAGCAAGGAGATGGGGTCGCTCTTACTGCGGACCTCCTGGATCTCTTCGCGTGTGCGATAGCTGACACCAGGGTCACTCATACTGTGTCCATGATAACGGTACGTCTGTAGCTCCATGAGTATTGGGCCCTTCCCAGCCCGGCAGTGTTCAGCCGCAAATCTAGTCGCTTCCCAGACGCACAGAATATCCATACCATCAACCCTGAGACCAGGAATAAATTCTCCCCTCTTTAAGTAGTCGGTGCTGGCTGCTGCTCGCTCCACTGACGTTCCCATGCCGTACCTGTTGTTCTCGCAGATGAAGATAACAGGCAACTTCCAAAGAGCTGCCATGTTGTAGGTTTCAAAAATTTGACCCTGGTTGGCGGCGCCATCGCCATACAAACAGACACACAGCTCGTCGGTGCCCTTATATCTGCAGGCTAGTGCCACGCCAGCACCCAGAGGTACCTGGGCGCCGACGATTCCATTCCCACCGTAGAAATTTTTACAATACATATGCATAGAGCCTCCTTTGCCCTTCGCAATGCCACCTCTTCTGCCGGTGAGTTCAGCCATGATCCCCTTGACCGTCCCTCCCCTTGTTAAAGTGTAGCCGTGTGCGCGGTACGCTGTGATCAGGTGGTCCGTTGGCTTGATTGACGCTTCGATGCCAACAGCACAAGCCTCCTGGCCATCATACAAGTGACAGAACCCTCTGATGATCTTCTGCTTGTACAGCTGGTCTGCCTTCAGCTCACGGGTTCATTCCAAAAATAAACAAAAAAATGATGGCTCAGTCATAAAATAGCCTTCGTGCTTTTCTTTTATTAGTCCCAGGTGAAAAAAATGAAACAATGTTGATATTTTCAGTTGAGAAAAAAACCCACAAAAACAAGTATTCACAAGACTACTTACAGGACAAACTTACTCAGACAGCCAACACTACCATGGGATCCAGCATAACCCTCTAGTGAGCTCAGCTCCCCTTTAAATACCCCTTTAGCCCCTCCCCCGGGTAAACCAAAATACAAATTAAGGGGTTTTAAGGACAAAACAAAAAAAAAAGAAAATATAACAAGACTCAAAACAGTTTTCTGCATAGAAACTCAAAAAAAAAATTAGCCAAAAATGACTCCATACAAAATGACTCCATACAAATCTACAAAACGTCAGAAACATAAACAATATAAAAATACAATACTAACACCCAAAATGGTTAAGTCCTTTGTCACGTGACTGGCGAAGCGCGCTACTCTGCGCTATTTCCAGCATGACGCGGAAGTGGTCCGGTTTGGTCCCTGGACCAGGAACAGCTGGAATGAAGCAGAGGCGAGAGGTGAGTGTGTGGGAGCTCGGCGCCAAGTGCGCTCCCGGCACCGCGCTCCCCTGAGTCAGAGGGAGCGCGGACACGTTGAGTCTGGGATGGGCGCTTAGCAGCGCTCCATCACATTATCCGCCTCCTCCCCGAGGTTGACGACGTGCGGCAACCTGGAGAGATAATCTGCCACAACATTAGTTTTCCCCGCCCGATGGCGGATTTGGCATCGGAAGGGTTGGAGAGCGAGATACCAGCGGGAGAGTCGACTGTTGTGATCCTTCATAGAGTTCATGCATATCAGGGCACGATGGTCGGTCTCCAGGTCGAACTCCCTCCCCAGAAGATAATATCTCAGGCTCTCCAAAGCCCACTTGATGGCCAGGCCCTCCACAGTGGAGTACCTGGTCTCTCGTGGCAGCAGCTTGCGGCTTAGGTACAGCACCGGGCGTTCTTCTCCGGGGTCTCCCTGTGCCAGGACGGCCCCGAGACCCACTGCGGAGGCGTCGGTCTGGACCAAGAACCGCTGGTTGAAGTCCGGACTCCGCAGCACCGGCGACGAGCAGAGACAGGTCTTGAGGGTCTGGAAGGCGGTCTCACAGTCCTCACTCCAGACGACGGGGTTCCGCTGAGCCTTCTCCGTCAGTGCGGTCAGTGGAGCGGCTATGGTGGAAAACTGTGGCACGAACCTCCGATACCAGCCGGCCAAGCCCAAGAAGGACCTCACCTCCTTCTTCGTGCGAGGCCTTGGGCAGCTGCGGATTGCCTCCACCTTGTCCACCTGCGGACGGACCTCACCTCGACCCAGCCGATAGCCAAGGTATTGCGCCTCCTCCTTGGCCCACTGACACTTGGCAGGATTCAGCGTCAGTCCCGCCTGCTCGATCTTGCCAAGGACCCTCTCCAGATGCTGCAAGTGCTGCTCCCAAGTGTCGCTGAAGATTACTACATCGTCCAGGTAAGCAGCACTGCAGTCACCGCAACCCTGTAAAACACGGTCCATTAGCCTCTGAAAGGTTGCGGGGGCCCCATGGAGACCAAACGGCATCACCGTAAACTGGAACAATCCAGCAGGGGTCTGAAACGCCGTATAGGGCCGACTGGACGGCTCCAGAGGCACCTGCCAATAGCCCTTGCAGAGATCAAGGGTGGTGATGAACCGGGCCCGGCCGATCTTTTCCAGTAGGTCGTCAATCCGGGGCATCGGGTATGCGTCAAACTCTGACAAGGCGTTGAGCTTTCGGAAGTCGATGCAGATGCGGAGCGACCCATCCTTCTTCACCACGATGACCACTGGACTACACCATTCGGACGTTGACGGCTCGATCACCCCCAGGTGCTGCATCTCCTCCACCTCCTTCAGTAGCTGCGCCACCAAATGCTGAGGGACCCGGTAGGACCGCTGGCGAATGGGCCCCTTGTCCTTCAGGCGGATGACGTGCTCGATCATAGCAGTCCTCCCCGGGTTGGCAGCAAACAGCTTGGGGACCCTTCGGAAGACCTCGCTGAGCTGGCTGGACTGGGTGATAGAAAGATGGTCAAGAGTGGGTGGAGGCGGCTGGTGGTGGTCAACGAGAGACAGCTCCTCATCACCCTCGCTGTCGACCTCAGCCACGAGAAGAGACAACACAGGAGCAGAGACTGGGACGGCCTCTCTCCACTCTTTCAGCAGGTTGACATGGTAAGTCTGTTTGGCTTTCTTCTTGTCAGGGTGGTGTATTTCGTAAGTAACAGGGCCCATCTTCCTCAGGACAGTGTATGGACCTTGCCACTTGGCCAACAGCTTGCTGGTGGAGGACGGCAGCAAGAGCAGGACCCTCTGGCCAGGCTGGAGCTCTCGATGTCTGGCCTGTCTGTCGTACCAGGCCTTCTGTGTCTGCTGGGCCTCTCGCATGTTGACCTCAGCCTCCTCCCGATACTTGGCCTGGCGCTCTCTCATCTCCAGCACAAACTGCACCACACTCCGATCACTAGTAGCCGTAGTTGGAGCCTCCCAGGCCTTCAGCAGCAAGTCCAATGGGCCCTGGACGTCCCAGCCATACAGCAGCTCGAACGGGGAGAATCCGGTGGATGCCTGCGGCACCTCTCGGTAGGCGAACAGCACAAAGGGCAGCCACTGGTCCCAGTCACGTCCAGTGTCATCCACGAACTTCTGCAACATCTTCTTCAGGGTCTGGTTAAACCGCTCGACCAAACCATCCGTCTGCGGGTGATACGGAGTGGTTTTGATCGCAGAGATCCCTAGCTGGCGATGGAAGAGCTGCATGAGTCGGGAACTGAAGTTGGTCCCCTGGTCGGTCACGATCTCATCCGGAACACCGACCCTGGAAAAAAGTTGCACAAGACAACGCAGCACAGCAGGGGCAGTGACGGTGCGCAAGGGAAACGCCTCAGGAAACCGTGTTGCGTAGTCTGAGATCACCAGGATGTACTGGTAGCCCCCACTACTTCGCACGAGCGGGCCAACAATGTCCATGGCTATGCGCCGGAATGGGGTGGAGATGACAGGTAGCGGTTGGAGGCAAGCACGGTCAGATTGGCGGACAAAGCAGGTTTTTTGACAGGTGGGACAGGTTTTGCAGTAAGTTTGAACATCAGAGTACATGGAGGGCCAATAGAAACGGGAAGCGATGCGCATGTATGTTTTGTTGCGACCCAGATGACCAGCCCAAGGCACGGTGTGAGCCAAGTGCATGATCCTTTGGCGGCAAGACGAGGGAACAACGAGGCGCTTGACACAGTCTGACACTAAATACAGAACATCATTGTCATCGATAACATAATTATTTCTGTTCCCCTTGGTGCTGTCCAGCCCCCCAAGCACTTTGGTAAAGACTGGTTTCAGGGTCTCATCCTGTCTCTGCACAGCCCCAATGTCCCCTGGTACCTCCCACCAGTCTTTGTCCAGCCCCTGAGAGTCTGGGGCTGGACTTCAGGCCCCTCTCGAACCTCCGCTGGCTACGTGATTTCCTTGGACCCTTTTTGCCCCCCTCAAACAGGTCACTGTCCAATTTGGAAAAAGGTTCAGGCTCCGGCTGCTGCTTTGTACTGGGTGCCACCCCTGCTCGGAACTGAGCCCGGGTTAACACAGGACCAGCCAAACCCCTGTCACAGCCACTCTCCTCGGCCCCCGCCTCCCGCAATAAATCCAGGAGTACAGGTAAATCCCAGCCCAAGATAGCAGCTACCGGTAACTTCTCCACCACCCCCACAGTAAGTAAGTATGGTTGGTCATCCACCATCACCGTCATGTCTGCTGTGGGGTAAGAATGTCTGTCCCCGTGTACACAACAAATGTCCTCCTGCTTACTGTAATCCAACAAGCCCGTTGGCACAAAGTCCCTCCGTACAAGAGTCATGAAGCTCCCTGAGTCCACCAGAGCAGTCACAGGTTCCCCATTAATGCACACCTCCTTGAACCACTGTTTTCTCCCTACCCCTTGCATGTCCTCAGCCCGTGGGGTGTAACAAGCCCCGGTAAGCTTAGCCTTTCTGATTGGGCACAGGGCAGCTTTATGTCCTGACTGCTGACAATAAAAACAGATGAGCTCCTTACCGGGACCACGTTGGCTGGGTGCAGGCCCGGGATCTCTAGGTGGGTTGAAGCTGGCTCTGGGTTGCGACGACGGCTGACGAACATCCTGGTAAGCAGCGGGGCCTCCCCTCCTCGCGTTGCGATACTGCAGCGCGAGCCTGGCTGCAGCTAGGCCTTCTGTCGGCTCATGCTCCTTCACCCAGGTGCGGACGTCTGCCGGGAGGACGTGAAGAAGCTGCTCCAGGATAATCTGCTCCCCGATCTGCTCCTTGGAGTGCTGCTCCAGTCGGATCCAGCGCCGGTACAGCCCCTTCAGACGGTGGTAGGTCTCGGTCGAGCTCTCTCCAGCTGGCACTGATATGGACCTAAACTGCTGCCTGTAGGTCTCCGGTGAAACATCGAACTTGATCAGCAGTGCAGCTTTCAAGTCCGGGTAGGAGTGCGCCGACTCCTCATCCATGGCTGTATAAGCTTCTAACGCCTTCCCGGTGAGTAAGGGCACCAGCCAACATGCCCACTCACCTTCCGGCCAACCCCAAGTTCTTGCGATGCGCTCAAAGCGTAGCAGGTAGTTTTCAATGTCCTCCCCTGAGACATATTGAGGGATCTTGGGGTCGCCGTAAAGCTGGCCCTCATGTCTGGCGGGTTCAGCTCTCTCCATGCTGATCCTTGGGGCCTCCTTGGCGCCAGCTCCTCTCCGAGGAGCTGGAGTGGGGGGGTCCACCCGGAGACTCGGTGTTGACTCCTCAAATGGTGATGCAGGTCTGGACACAGGGACAGACAGCTGTGGGGCTGGGAAGGTGGCCCGAAGCCCTCTCAGCTCCGCCAAAAACCCCTTGTCCCTCTGCTCCTGTCCTTTCAGAAATGTCCTCATGACCTCCACAAGCTCCTCCCTTGTACCTGGTGCAGGCTGCCTGATTGAGGTAGCGGCGCCACCTTCCTCATCTTCAGTTGCCCAGCCTCCGTCATCCACAGGTAAGTCCTGCTTCACTTTTTGTGAGCGCAGCCCTGTACGCTTCGCAGTAGGGTGCTTCCGTCGACTGGCCATCCCACTCCTGACACCAAATGTCACGGGTTCATTCCAAAAATAAACAAAAAAATGATGGCTCAGTCATAAAATAGCCTTCGTGCTTTTCTTTTATTAGTCCCAGGTGAAAAAAATGAAACAATGTTGATATTTTCAGTTGAGAAAAAAACCCACAAAAACAAGTATTCACAAGACTACTTACAGGACAAACTTACTCAGACAGCCAACACTACCATGGGATCCAGCATAACCCTCTAGTGAGCTCAGCTCCCCTTTAAATACCCCTTTAGCCCCTCCCCCGGGTAAACCAAAATACAAATTAAGGGGTTTTAAGGACAAAACAAAAAAAGAAAATATAACAAGACTCAAAACAGTTCTCTGCATAGAAACTCAAAAAAAAAAAATTAGCCAAAAATGACTCCATACAAAATGACTCCATACAAATCTACAAAACGTCAGAAACATAAACAATATAAAAATACAATACTAACACCCAAAATGGTTAAGTCCTTTGTCACGTGACTGGCGAAGCGCGCTACTCTGCGCTATTTCCAGCATGACGCGGAAGTGGTCCGGTTTGGTCCCTGGACCAGGAACAGCTGGAATGAAGCAGAGGCGAGAGGTGAGTGTGTGGGAGCTCGGCGCCAAGTGCGCTCCCGGCACCGCGCTCCCCTGAGTCAGAGGGAGCGCGGACACGTTGAGTCTGGGATGGGCGCTTAGCGGCGCTCCATCACAATCCGCCTCATAGTCTGCATGGTGCGGTAGTGCTGCAGGCCCTCATCCCTGGTCATGGTCACCTGGGTCGCAGGGCCCTCGTCCAGCTTGAACACGTCACATTTCTTAACTTCAAAGGTTGCCTCGGTTGTGAAGTCAGCATAGGTACGTGTCGACACGACTGCTGCAGCCCCCCGTCCTTCTACCCAGGATCTGCTATGTCCTTCCGGGTCCACTGGCTCCACCTCTTCTCGTCTCTTCTTCTTCTTTATGGAATTTTTTGGTGGTTGGCATGCAACGAAATAGTGCATCACCGCCACTAACTGGTATGGAGTGTGAATTACTTCTTCTTCTTCTTCTTCTTCACAGTCTGGAACAAAGGCCCTCTTTGACCGGGTTGATATCTTCTCCACTGCCTCTTCCTTGGCCTGGAAGTCACCACTGCCACCAAATGTGAGTTAGCCTGGCCAAAGTGGCTAAAAGGAAGGCAGTCAGGCAAAAGATGTCCAGTGCAGCAGGTGGTTTATTCACAAAAATGTGTTGAAAAAATATTTACAAAAAATCTCAAAAAAATAACTAAAAGGTTTAACATGGCTAAACAGATCAAAACTGAACATAAAGCAACCAAAATTAATGTCACGTGCACACAGCTACACTGACCTGGTTCCCACCCTTCTCTCTAGAACCTCTCAATTTCTTGTCTTTTATACCTTTCCCCACCAAGGTAGAAAAAATGGCCTCCGATGGACTCTCCCACCCAGGCACCCCCAAACAATTGATACATTTCCTATCATTGTTAAAATAATACAATTCAGCACTATATCTGAATAAGAAACAATGCAACAATTGAAATACAAACAGCATTAAATTACACAATGCCCAAAACTTAATCTGGATGAATTACTGCTTCCCCCTCTTCAGATGGTCTCTTCCTGTGCCAATCCTCCAACAGGAAGGCCTAATTTCCAGCAAGTGAGGTAACACCTCCTCCTGCAACACATCAGGTAAATTCACTAAAATAAAATACACAAGATAAATGAAAACACAATTACAAACTGAATGATTTAAACCACAATGTTATAGTAAATAATCATTAGAAATGCAAAACATAAACAAACCCGGGATAGTATATATTTGCAAACTAATGACTAAATACAATATGACTAAATCAAACAAACCAGAATGTTACCAAATGTATATAAACAGACAAATGGTGTTCTCACCCACTTTGTCACACCAACAAACATCAGATTTCTTCATCCAACCATCCAAGCTGAGATTTAACTGGAGGCCAACAGTTCAGAGCTCAATGTTGCTTCAGTCCAGAAGGTGGAGCCCAGAACAAATGGACCTTTTCCAGTTTTTACTCTGCAGAACATCTGGATCACATTCAGACTCTTCAGGAAAAATGCTGCTTATTTTTTCCTGGACTTTCCTGCTTGTGTCTCTGACTCCTTTATTGTCGGCTATATTAGATGATGCTGGATTCATGGTGAGGATATTTACAGAGAGTCTGCAGTCATTTCAACAAGTCCTCCCATTGTTTAGATCCTTGTTAATTGAAAAGAGCTCCTAGAAAGTAGAGCTGAACAATATCAGGAGAACATGGCTGTACAACGAGCAGACAGAACCCACCGGACTCTGCTTAGGAACATTTTTACTCCAACTTCCCAGAAACCCCTACACCACTCCCATATCTGTCATGGTGGTTCATCTGGACCTTTTCTCTCCACGGTTCTGACATCCTCAACCCTCTTTCTCCTAGAAATCTATCATCCTGCCTGTCTGGGTCATCTTGGGGTTCTGGGACCTCCTGTAGTTTGGCTGCTGGGCCGAACCAACAAACTCCAGCTAGAAGCTCCTTCTAACAGCTCCAACACTGAACATCTCTAGCTGGGCAGTCTTTCCATGAAGCTTTCTGCTTTCAGCCACATCCACCACACTCTTTTCCTCCCAGCTTCTCTGGCTTTGGTCCCGTTCTGACTGCTGCCGGGTCTGGCTCTTTCTTTTTCTCATCTTGGCCTTTGTGAGCGTTAACTCAGAGTCCATTGGTACCGGTTCAGACAGCTTTATGTCCTTTTATCCCAGTTACAGTTCTGGCCCGTATGAGTTCTTCTTCCAGTTCTCCAGAACCACAGTTTCTTGCCAGTTTGTGTCCAGCTGTAATAAATGGTTCTGCTCTCTCTCCATCTTGGTGACGTCTGGAACTGAACTGGGCTCTTTTAAAGATGATGGAGGATTTCCCCACATAGTGCTGCTCAAACACAGCTTTTCCAGCTCCAGGCATCTTTTCTCTGCTCTAGTCAAAGGTCCAACAGCTAAAATGTCATCTGCAGCTTCTCCCACAGCAAACAGGAGTGAACTAACTTGATCTTCCTCACGTTTCTCATCTAGAGCTGCTGCAGTCTGAAACCTCTCCAATCTTCTGGCCCACCTCGCCCGTTCTGCAGGACAGGAGAACGGTTCTGGAGGGGTTACTTGTACTGCCGTCTCCATCTTTGTTCTTTTATCCCTGGTTTTCTTACCTTCAGGATGTAAACCTCTGGATGTGTTGTCTCTCGGTACCTCTCCCTCAGCCCACATGGGCCCATCAGGACCACATCCTAGCAACACCAGCAGCTATAGTGAGGTGGTCAGCTTAGCGCTGGCTTTCAGTAGTGATGGTCTGCTTGAAGCTGAAGCTCTGGAGCATTTGTCAGAAACAGCAACACAGTCCTTCAGAAGAACTTTGTTGGGGCTTGATTCATGGGGCCGGGTCATGGGTCAATGAAGTCCAAAGCTTCATTTGGGACGTCATTGATCTGGTGGTTCAGCACCTGCTTCATGGCTTTCAGCAGAAGTCCATCATGTGTAACAGCCGCTCCATGTAGCTCTATAATGAACCAGCAGGTTCCCCATCTAGAAGGCTAGATGGGGAATCCATTTAATGTGCAGCTGGTCCAGATGAGGAGGCAGGTGAGGGCAAAGGTCAACCTTCAAGGTCATCCAGGGCAGCAACATGTGAAGCCAAAGCAGCTGAATAACCGACGTCTGCTCTTCCAGCGGGTCCAAAGATTGGCTCCTGGTCCACTCTGGACATCAACAGCTCTTAGCTCCAATTCAATTATTTACAAAACTCATTTTCTTCTCATATCGAGTCAGTAAGAGTTTAACTGGACAATAATGTTAGAAATTATTCAATATACAGTAAAACCAGCTGCTACCACATTTAAATACATGCTAATAGTGCTTACCAATGCTAACTTTGGCTCAAAGCATCATTCTGAAGCAGCAGAAACACAAAGACTTTTATCTTCAGTTTGCTTCTTAAAGTCCGTTACTTGTCTGTAACTTTGCATTAACCTCAGTAGTAGACAGCTTTAATCTCTCATCGTTATAATTCTGCTCCACACCGGGCCCTCTGGCTTGTCTGCTCATGCCTGTGCATATTCTCAATCATCAGAGTCATAGCAACTACAACAGGACTAAATCCAAGGTTAGCAGACTTTCACTCAGTTTCTGTGAAAACATTTCAAGACCTGATCCAGGAGTCTTTGACAATCCTGGAGGCTCTCAGTTGAGCAACGTGGAGTTTAGGAGTTGCTGTTGTTAGGCAATAAATCCTGGCAGGAAGTTGGAAACAGAAAGAAAATGTAGAAAAAGTGATCTGATGAAGTTTTAAAGAAATTAAAAACGTTCAAACAAATGAAACATCAGTATTTTTGATTTCTTGCATTTTCCTCTTTCTCAGTTCTGGATAAAAGCTGAAACCCTAAACTGAAATTAAACTCATTGTTTCATGTTTTCTGCTGATCATTTAATAAATCCTGGCAGGAAGTTGGAAACAGAAAGAAACTTTTACTGGAGCAAAGCAGTGAAGAAGAAAGCAGACTTTACCATGAAGATCCTCAGTGTGGATCAGTAGAATATCAGCCAGATGTCTGCAGTTTAGTGTCAACACAACTTTCACATCACAAATATCAGAACTAAAACATGGAGTCTGACCTCAATATCTGTAGTTTGCAGAGGGGAGTCTGGAGAAAACCACAGAGCTCCTTCACTCCAGCATCTTTCAGGTCTTCGTTTCCACTCAGGTCCAGTTCTGTCAGATGGGAGGGGTTGGACTTCAGAGCCAATCCCACAGAAGAACAGCTGATCTTTGACAACCTGCAGTCCTTCAATCTGAATAAATAATAAAAGATGTGAGCTGAAGCCAACAGGATGCAGGTTAAAACTGAAATATGAACAAATAATTATTAAAATGTAGAAAATTAATTCCCTGAATGTAAAAGTCCCAGAAAAATGATGAACTGATGTCTGATATTTGATCCAGTAGAACTGATTTAAAGAGTTAAACTCAGCAGAACCACAACATGTTATCATGACGTGTGAAGGTCCAGATCAAGGTGTGTTTCTCAGCAGTGGCGGCTGGTGATGAAAATGTTCTGGGGTTAGGGTTGGGGGGTTGGGGGGGGGGCACTAGAGGTTGGAGATTACCACACAACAATAAACTCTACTTGAACATAAATCCATCCATGATCACTTGCTGCTGCTGGATATTTAAGTCTGATGGCTCTGGCGTCTGTTTAAAATGCTGCTGTCTTCTAGTCGGTGTCAGGGTTCTGGTAGAACAGTGGTTCTCAGACCCATAATGTTCTAAACATGGATCATTTAACAGAGGTTCAGCTAAGATTGTTCTGGATTTTCAACCTAAACCAGCAGCCTGCATGGAGGGTTTTCTCTAAGGAAACATGGCGTCTGTTTAAAGTTCTGCTCATTCAGTCCCTGATCACTGAACACTGGTCCGATGTTCTGCTGCTGGGCTCAGATGTTCTCCATCATACTGGGTCAGTTGTTCTCAGTGGGTCTCTGTGTGTCTGGTGGGTCATTCTGAGAACTAAAACCTACGATGAGGAGACTTTCTCCACCTCTGGCCCTCAACTGTGGATCAGCCTTCCTGAAGACCTGAGGGCAGCTCAGAGGTTTGGACTAAATAATAATCATCTGGATTTTTTATTCCATCTTTCAAAAAAGTTTTTACTGTTGACCCCCTGAAAGGTCCAGGAACAGGAGCTAGGAGCTCTTAGTATAACGTTGCCCATGCAACCTTGATCTGACCATCCAGATCAGCCATTTTTTGTCATATCAAACACACCCATTCTGTCTTTGAGCTAGCTCACCCTTTCTCACAAACACCATATATGAACACAAACACCCACTTGATTGGGATATTGCTGCAGTGAAAATTACTCTGTTGGTTTTTTCTGCAGATTGCCTTTTATATTTAATTTCAACTGAAAGTTTCTAGTTTAATGATCAGAGTTTATTGATTAAAGTAATGACTTTTATGCCAATGTTCTACATCAGTCCAAAACATGTTTAAGTATAAAGAAGAAGTATAAGAATCTGAAATAAGGAAATAATTTATTTACACAATAAACATGTTTTGAAATTGCATTCAAACAGTTGTGACACAGACAGTTCTTTACAAAAACAAGTATTAAAGCATCACTAAATGATGTTAGTTGGATAAATAAAGAAAACTAACCTCAGGATGTTAACTCTGCAGACTGAACTCTTCAGTATCTCACACAGATGCTTCATTCCAGAGTTGTACACTCCTTCGATCTTTCTTATCTCCACTTCAGTCAGATGAGAGGGGTTAGACTTCAGAGCTGAGGCTACAACTTCAAGTTCAGTCTCTGAGAGTTTGCAGCCATTAAGTCTGTGATTAGGGAAAAATAAAGTAGTTCTAATTAAACCAGACAACATGATAAACAAAGACTAAAATAGGATGACTGAACAGTGATGAGATCATCTGATCTTCCCATCAGTGTCTGTGTTTGACACAACAAAATGAGTCTCTTCATTCTCTTCAGAGGGCTGTTTGACAAAACCAAGATAACAGACTTCCTGTTTGCGGTAAGGCGTATTGTATCACTTCCTGTTTTCACTGCGTGAGCAACGGTTTGTTGCTCCAGATTCTCTCGCTTTTATCTTTAATCTCTTTGCTGTAAAATCTGTTTCTAACACATAAGCACTTTTAAAACATTTTCTGTTGCTGCACATCACACTTGGGAACTCCTCATGTTTCACGGTTTGCTCTCTTGGCGTGGTAGAAGGGCGCTAGCCTAGCTTTAGCCTAGCCTAGCTTTAGCTCCACAATGGCTTCCTCTCCTACTATTACTTCAGCTTCTCCGTCTCTGACTAAGTCTCCCCTTATCTCCTGCTCTCTGTGTCAGATGTTTAGCTATTCCTCTGCCTCCTTTAGTGATAATGGTACTTGTAATAAATGTAGTGTTTTTGTAGCTTTGAGTGGGGAAAACAAATTTTCCCCACTCAGTGACACACCCGCTGAGAAGCCGATCCTGGTTATTGGGAGCTCAATAGTCAGAAACGTGGCACTAGAGACACCAGGGACCATAGTTAAATGCCTGCCAGGGGCCAGAACGGGAGACATAGAATCTTACCTAAAACTGCTGGCTAAGGATAAGCGTAAATACAGTAAGATTGTTATTCACGCTGGCGGTAATGACACCCGATCACGCCGATCGGAGGTCACTAAAGTTGGTGTTGCTTCGGTGTGTGAGTTTGCTAAAGCAATGTCGGACTCCGTAATTTTCTCTGGTCCCCTGCCTGATTTGACCAGTGATGACATGTTTAGCCGCATGTCATCATTCAACCGCTGGTTGTCTAGGTGGTGTCCTGAAAACGACGTGGGCTACATTGATAACTGGAGAACTTTCTGGGGAAAACCTGGTCTGATCCGGAGAGACGGCATCCATCCTACTTTGGATGGTGCAGCTCTTCTTTCTAGAAATCTGGCCGGATTTATTAGTCCTCCTAAATGCTGACAACCCAGGGTCCAGACCAGGAAGCAGAGCCGTAGTTTAACACACCTCTCTGCAGCTTCTGTACTGTTACCCATCCATTATCCTATTGAGACGGTGTCTTTCCCACGGCCAAAACTTAACAGATCAAAAACTTATCTAAAAGGAACAAATCATAAAAACCTAATAAAAATCAATACGGTTCACCTTGAACCTAAAAATAAAACAATTAAATGTGGTCTATTAAATATAAGGTCTCTCCCTCCAAAGACTTTGTTAGTTAACGAATTGATTTCTGATAAACAGATTGATTTGTTTTGTCTCACAGAAACCTGGCTACAAGAGGACTACGTTAGTATAAATGAGTCAACTCCCTCCAATTATTCAAATTTCCACATTCCCAGATCTGTGGGAAGAGGAGGAGGAGTGGCAACCATGTTTCAGTCTGATTTATTAATTAGTCCCAGGCCAATTAATAACTACAGTTCTTTTGAACATTTAACCCTCAGTTTCCCTCATCCAAACTGCAAAGCAATAAAACCTCTTCTGTTTGTTGTTTTGTATCGTCCACCAGGCCCTTACACTCAGTTTTTGGATGAGTTGTCAGATTTCTTATCTGATTTGGTGTTAAATACTGATAAGGCTATTATAGTGAGTGATTTTAACATCCATGTTTACACAGAATGTGATAACCTTAGTGTAGCCTTTAAAACTATCCTAGATTCAATTGGTTTTGCTCAAAATGTGCATAAACCGACGCACTCTTGGCTCCATACTTTAGACCTTGTGCTGACATATGGCATTGATTGTGAAGAATTAACAGTATTTCCTCACAACCCTGTCCTATCTGATCATTTTTTAATAACATTTGAGTTTAATCTAACTGAGTTCTCCACCCCCAAAAGAGGGTTCCATTATAGTAGATCTTTATCGGATAATGCTGTATCAAAACTTAAAGAGTCTGTCCCCTTTTTAATATCCTCCGTATTGCAGAAATGCCCTGTAGATGGCAGCAATGTTGTTTCTTCCAATTCACAAATAGATGTCTTTGTAAACGGTATGACTTTGTCATTGCGTTCTGCATTAGACAATGTAGCTCCCTTGAAAAAGAAGGTGATTATTCACAGGAAGCTGGCTCCTTGGTTTAATTCGGAGCTGCGTTCCTTGAAGCACAATGTTAGGAAATTGGAGAGAAAATGGCGCTCTACACACCAAGAGGAATCCTACTTAATCTGGAAGAACAGTCTATTGTTGTATAACAGGACCCTTCGCAGAGTTAGAGCAGCATATTTTTCATCATTAATTGAGGAGAATAAGAATAATCCTAGATTTCTCTTCAGTACAGTTGCCAAACTTACCCAGAGCCACAGCTCTGTTGATCCATCCATTCCCTTAGCTCTTAGCAGTAATGATTTTATGGGATTCTTCATAAATAAAATTGATTCCATTAAAAATAAAATAATTGGCATCCTCCCAAACATGATTACCTCATCCTCAGTAAGTGAGGCAGCATTGGAGGAATCCTTAGAACCTGCGCAGTGTCTGAACTGTTTAAAAGCAGTAGAGCTTTCTGAGCTATCTAAAATTTTAGCTTCATCTAAACCTTCTACCTGTATGTTAGACCCAATCCCAACCAAGTTGTTTAAGGAGGTATTCCCTCTGATCAGTGGTCCTATTTTAGACATGATTAATCTATCCTTGGTAAATGGATATGTACCACAGGCTTTTAAAGTAGCTGTTATTAAACCTTTACTTAAGAAACCATCTCTTGATCAAGATGAGTTAGTAAATTACAGACCTATATCTAATCTTCTTTTCTTATCTAAAATTCTTGAGAAAGTAGTTGCTAATCAACTATGTGAACATTTACAAAGTAATGACCTACTTGAGGAGTTTCAGTCAGGCTTCAGAGCTCATCATAGCACTGAAACAGCTCTGGTGAAGGTCACCAATGATATTCTCATGGCCTCAGATAATGGACTTGTGTCTATACTTGTCCTGTTAGATCTCAGTGCTGCATTTGATACAGTTGATCACAATATTCTCCTACAAAGACTTGAGCATACTGTAGGGATTAAGGGAAAAGCATTAGGCTGGTTTAAATCTTATCTGTCGGACAGATTCCAGTTTGTTCATGTTAATAATAAATCTTCCTCAAACTCTAGGGTCACTTGTGGAGTACCACAGGGTTCAGTCCTTGGACCAATTCTATTTACTATATATATGCTTCCGATTGGCAAAATTATCAGACAGCAGGGGATTAATTTCCACTGTTATGCTGATGACACTCAGCTATATTTATCCATAAATCCTGATGAATCCAATCAGTTACTTCGACTGCAGTCATGTCTTGATGATATCAAAAGCTGGATGACTTTAAATTTCCTGCATTTAAATTCTGACAAGACAGAAGTTGTAATCTTTGGGCCAGAGTCTTCAAAAAATAAAGTTCTTAATCAATCCCTTAATCTGAATGGCATTAACTTGGCCTCTGGTAATAAAGTTAAAAATCTTGGTGTTGTTTTCGACCAAGACATGTCATTTAAATCCCATATTAAACAGGTTTCCAGAGTTTCTTTTTTTCACCTCCGGAATATTTCCAAAATTAGAAACATTCTGTCCAGGAGTGATGCTGAAAAACTAGTCCATGCATTTGTTACTTCAAGGCTGGACTATTGTAATACTTTACTATCAGGAAGTCCACAAAATGCAGTGCGAAGTCTTCAGCTGATTCAAAATGCTGCGGCAAGAGTTCTGATGAAAATCAACAAGAGGGATCATATGTCTCCAATTTTAGCTTCCCTTCATTGGCTTCCTGTTAAATCAAGAATAGAATTTAAAATTCTCCTTCTAACGTATAAAGCCCTTAATAATCAAGCTCCATCATATATCAGAGCTCTGATTATCCCGTATGTTCCTAACAGAGCACTTCGCTCTCAGACTGCAGGTCTGCTGGTGGTTCCTAGAGTCTCTAAAAGTAAAATGGGAGGCAGATCCTTTAGCTATCAGGCTCCTCTCCTGTGGAACCAACTCCCAGTTTTGGTCCGTGAGGCAGACACCCTATCTATTTTTAAGACTAATGTTAAAACTTTCCTTTTTGACAAAGCTTATAGTTAGAGTGGCTCATACCCTGAGCTATCTCTATAGTTGTGCTGTGATAGGCCTAGGCTGCTGGAGGACATCAGGGTCTAATTTTCTCACTCTACTGATTTCTACTGTTCTTCAGTCTACTGTTCTCCAGTTTTGCATTGTATTACATTGAAATGACTGTCGTCATTTCAGCTTTTAACTTTTTGCTCTCTCTCTTTTTCTTCATAGTAGGTACACCTGGTCTGGCGTTCTGTTAACTGTGACATCATCCAGAGAAGACGGCTCACCCGCTACTTCCATCTAATGTAGAACAGATTACTAGATCAATGTGTGCTTCTGTGCTTTTTTGTCTCTCTTGTTGTGTCTCTGCTCTGTCTTCTGTAACCCCAGTCGGTCGAGGCAGATGACCGTTCATACTGAGCCCGGTTCTGCCGGAGGTTTTTCCTTCCCGTTAATGGGTGGTTTTTCTTCCCACTGTCGCTTCATGCTTGCTCAGTATGAGGGATTGCAGCAAAGCCATGTACAATGCAGATGACTCTTCCTGTGGCTCTACGCTTCCCCAGGAGTGAATGCTACTTGTCGGGACTTTGATGCAATCAACTGGTTTCCTTATATAGGACATTTTTGACCAATCTGTATAATCTGACCCAATCTGTATAATATGATTGAACTTGACTTTGTAAAGTGCCTTGAGATGACATGTTTCATGATTTGGCGCTATATAAATAAAATTGAATTGAAATTGAATAGATTAAACCAGGCTAAATTAAGCCTCGACTCAGTTTCCCGAAAGCAGTAACATCAGTTACCATGGTGATTAATTCTCTCAGCTAGCATGCTCCAGACCAGGCTAACAGCCAGGCTTAGTTAATCCTGATGCCTTCTCTGTTCAGTCAGTGGTCACACTGATCAGAAACCAGTGAGTTTTGTCTATGATTCTGTTTTAATATCTGTGTGTTTTGGGATTTTTTATCAGCCTGCATTAAAATACCACTGATACACACTGGCATTCAGTCAAGTACTATTATTATTTTAACATTTTAAGGTGGATGAACGTGTCTGTTCTCAGGACCTTCAGATCACTTCACTGTGATATACACTGGACCCCAGTGGTAACTTTATCAGACGTGATGATTTACAGAACAAGCTTGGCCCCTGATAGGAAATACAGGTGCTGGTCAGATAATTAGAATATCATGAAAAAGTCTTTCTTTTTTTAATAATAATAATAATTGTAATCCCCTGGAGGCCCAGGGGGAGAACCAGGACACGCTGGAGGGACGATGTCTCTCTGCTGGGAATGCCTTGGGATTCCCCTGGAGGAGCTGGCCCAAGTGGCTGAAGAGAGGGACGTCTGGGCCTCCCTACTGAAGCTGCTACCCCCGTGACCTGACCCCAGATAAGCAGAAGACGATTGATTGACGGATGGATGGATGATCGATGGATAATAATAACAATATCGTCTTTATTGTCATTGCAACATACATTACAACAAAATTTGTTCTCTGCTTTTAACCCATCACCCTCGGGCTGCCATGTGCGGCGCCTGGGGAGCAATCTGGGGTTAAGGGTCTTGCTCAGGGACCCAGAGTGCAGGCTGTGGGGATTGAACCAGGTACTTACAACCTTATCTGACTGCAAGTGCGCTGCTCTAACCATTAGGCAACCACTCCCCCCTTTTTTCAGTAATTCCATTCAAAAAGTGAAACTTCTATATTATATTTCTTCATCACACGCAGGCTGATATACAGTGGGTACGGAAAGTATTCAGACCCCTTTAAATTTTTCACTCTTTGTATCATTGCAGCCATTTTCCAAAAATCTAAAAAGTTCATTTTATTTCTCTGTAATGTACACTCAGCCCCCCATCTTGACAGAAAAAAAAACAGAAATGTAGACATTTTTGCACATTTATTAAAAAAGAAAAACTGAAATATCACGTTTATTTTGCAATAAATTTTTCAAACAAAAAAAATGACTCGTTAATATGCGATATACCAATGCAACGTTAGGCACTATTTGGCTAAAAACATTTGTTTTTCAAGGTTATTTGAACATATCGTGATATAGCCCAAAGATATCATATTAGATTTTCTTCATATCGCCCACCCCTACTGAAAGGTATGAACATGAAAACTGTGGTCATGTACAGCACTGAATAATAAGTTGGGGCTCCTTTTCCCTGGATTACTGCATCAATGCAGCAAGGCCTGGAGTCGACCAGTCTGTGGCGCTGCTCAGGTGTTATGAGAGCCCAGGTTGCTCTGATTCTATTCTAATTCTCTGAGATACTGAATCTGGGGTTTTCATTAGTTATTGGTTATAATAAACACAATTCTAAGAAATAAACACTTGAAATATATCGGTCTGTGTATAATGAAAGATTATAATATACAGGTTTTACTTTCTGAATGATGTTACTGAAACAAATCTACTTTTTCATAATATTCTAATTATATGAACAGCTCAATCAAGTTTAATCTTAGCCTCAGCTGAAGTTCTCCAGTCTCAACCTGTAAGGTAGCTACAGATGTCCTAAAAGCTCCACAGCATACACAGACATTCAGATTGTTCTTTATTAAGCTTAATTAAGTGGCTTTCAGCTGCGGCCCGGATACGGCCCGCCGAACAATTTAGTCCGGCCCTGTGGCTAAATGCATTATCATTATAAAAAAAAATAATAATAATTTTTTTTTCCTTTTTTTTTTTTTTTTCCAGTGTCCTGTCTGGCAATGTGGCAATAAGATGCCACAAAGAGCTCATCAGATTTGACTTTCACAAGTGGACAAGATAAAAGGAAGAGAATGATAAAACAATTATTGAAAAAAACATGTAATTCGTTTAATTGAAAATATGCAGTTCCTATATTGTCCACGAGGGGCACTGTGTTTTAATTAGCAGATTAAGCTTCAGGTGTGGAAAAATTTAAATAATTTCTCAATTTTTATCTGTTTGATGTATTTTGTCATGTAGGACAGTGTTTTTAAGTTCCAAAAAATGTGAATAAATGTTTTTCAACATTGTATAATCACTGTGATCAGTTCTTATGCATAATGCACAAGTAAATGTTTAACTGAGTAAAAGTATTGTTGAAATTGCACATACTTTTCTTAAAAACGCTGAGGTTATTCATAATATATTGTGTAAAAGTGAAATTAACTTAATATAAAAATCAACAACAAGTCCACATTTATTAGTTCTATTTAATCTTGCAATGAGTTTACTCGTGTGGCCCTCTTGAGATCAGATTAAGCTGAATGCGGCCCCTAAACCAAAATGAGTTTGACACCCCTGTTTTAGAGCCTGATAAATCCCCATCAATTATCTTCTCACTGCTTATCTGGGCTACTGCGGTCTATTTGAGTCAGTCTAATTCAGCTTTTTTAAAATATTTGGCACAGTTTGAAATATAAAAGTTTACAATTTTGCTATTTTTCACGTGTCTGATCTTAAAATGAGTCCCAGCGAGATAATGTGTGTAGACAGAGAGGCAGAGGACAAAATGATTCTCCAGAAGAAAAGGTTCTACTTGTCACTGTGTTCACAATCTTTAAATTATTTTAATTCCAGTTACAAAAACATCTTAACTAGAAAACATGTTTAGCTTTTGTTCTGTCAGATTGAAATGGTAAATTTAGTTGTTTAGTTGATTTATATATTATTTTAGAGACATCAGAGATGGCAGCATAAATGGGAATATTAACAACACAGAAAACTGAGAGGGAAGATGAGTAATGATTTTATTTTTTCAGTTAAACACATGAGGCTGCCTTCAATGATTTCTTGGTGTTACACAGGACCACCAATGTAACAAGGTGCCATTTTCTGTCCTCCAAAATAAGAGCTTAATCATGATGTTTGAACAAAGTTGGTATTTAATGCAGGACGGTAAATTAATGGGTTTTATATTTTTTTAACATTTTTATAAAGCTGGTCATTTTTCTTTGCAGATCCTGGCATGAAGGGAGCATGCTTTCTAACAGACTTGCTTCTTTCTCTAGAATATCTGTGGCATTTGGGAGCTCACAGAAAGATCCACTGGACCTTGTTTGGAAAAGCTTCTCAGTTTTCTGGACCAGACTGAAGGCCTCGTGTGATGCTCAACATGTTCTCAACATTTCCAGCCGTTTATTTGGTCTTTTGCTTGGTGATAGATATAAATGTTATTGTGGCCAACCCCAAAAGCCCCACATAGCTAGATTTGGACTCCCCAATTAATGACTGAAATTGTAAGCCACCAATTGCTTCCATCTCGTTGTGCTTCCTAATGACATAAAGACACATGCATGTGTTGCTGCTCTCCTCTATGCCCAGGCAATGTCACATCCAAAAAGCTTCCCTGTTCCCAGGTGCAGCTCCACACATTTCCTCCAGAGTTAAGACATCTGGTTCCAGCTTAATGTGTTAAAGTCTTCTTTGCTGGTTTCTGATGTCATGGAGAGGAAGACTCGTGTCCTGAAGAAGCTTGCAGCCTGTTGAGCACGCTGAAAATGTATTATCTGTTTTTCTATGTGCATTTGCTCGATCTGATCTATATGCCAGATTTTTGGTAAAAATATGACCCAATTTATTGTCCATAGTCAAAACATTCTTTTGTAGGAGTGGATCAATTATTCTGTTTTAAGTTCTCCTTCTATGATTTTTTCATGTGATTTTTTGTTTGGCTTTTTAATTCCTCCCTCAGCATTTTTCACATCAGGCTCCTGCTTTGTATAATGAAATACCTTAAATAATAAAATGTTTGGTTATTTGTTTTTGCACAATGGACACGTCTATTTTATCACCTCATACAGTTTTAACTAGAAACAGTTATTTAAATAACATTTTCATGAATTACTAATATATAATAAATGCACAATAAACTGGGTTATACATACATGCAGTCCACATTTAAAAATTAGCAATACAATAGTTGTGTCTTCCTCAGAGAATACTTCATCCCTGGTCATCAGTTAAAACATCTACAGCCCCATATTTTCCTCAAGTTATTTAAATCACATTTTAAATAATTTAGTTCAGTTCTATCATTCAGCTCCTTTTCCATCTGATACCAGATAAAACAGACTGACATCTGTTAAACCTGGGTTTAAGGAAATATAGGAGTAAGTCCTGAAATTAGTGATTAACAACAAGGTCTTCTATTGTTCATGATGTGTCCACCAGATGGCGCATTGACAGCATAAATGATTTCAGCTCTTTCAAGTTTAATAAACAATTTTCTAATACAACATATTTTTTGTGCAAAATAATTACAGTTGTTATAAAATTAACCGTATTGTGTTTGTGCATGCCCAAAGAAGCTGATGGTACGGATCGTGCTACTGGTGCAGATCAGGTTGTGACATTCACTCTTCCTTCTCTTCATCTTCATCTTCACCAGGCGGTGTTGTTGTGCTGCTTGCTGGCAGTCTTCCGTCGCCATTAAAACGGAGCTCCATTAATAACTTCTCATTTCTTTGGGCACCGTCTGAATTTTCTTGTCCACTACGAAACATAACAAATGTCCACCTCCATGCTGGGCCACAGTATTCATTTGAGAGCTTCCATACAGCACTTTGGGTGGTCAGCATGACTGGAAAAGCACTATATAAGTTCAGTGGAATTCTGGCATACTGTTATGCAAAATGTGATTCCACCCCTTAGCCAATCAGAGACAGTCAGGCTTCTGAAAAGACGCCTCCAAGTCGACTCGCTGCGATTGGAATCCCAGAGAAGAAGGCACTAGAAATGGTTACAGTTCTATTGAACCATTACTAGTGGGAAGGCCAGAAATGCGACCTAAAATGGCCTAAAATGGAAAGTAAAAAAACTTTGCAAAACTGCAAAAAATAATAAATGTTAAATTTTTTGTGTAAAATGACACTTGTGTAACATTTGTTATCACTGTGTCATTCTTATCATGTAAATAGAGGTAGAAAAAGCAATACTGGCTTCAAGAATCAGCCAAAAAAATAAATAATCAGCCCCCTTATCTGATATCGGTTTGCCTGATGTCAGAATAATCTGTATCAGCCTTAAAAACTTGAATCGGTCAACCTCTACTATATTCTGTCTTTTTAATTTTCCCCGCACCCACTTCTATTCCTCCAAACTCACTTCCTGACACATCACTTTCCTCTAAGTCCAGTTGTCACTCTTTGAGTTGTACCGCCTTTTTTCACTTCTTTTTTCACTTCCATCAAAGTCTGCACTCATCCCCTTAGCTGAGAGTTCAGAATGATCAATTATTCATTTACATCTCCAATTACAGAGACAATAAAGCAATCATGGTTGCTTTACCTATAAATCACATTTTTACCATAAATGTTTCAAACTATGTTTAAAACAGGTCAGTCGTCCACTGCTGGAAAGTTAACAGTGCAGCTCAAAGCAACTATAACATCAGAAATATTCTGCTTAATACCTTTCCTGTCTGACAAAGGTCTATCAACAGTTTTTGCTATCATAATAAATCTTCTTAGTTTATTGTTCTTCCATAGTTTGTTGTTGTTGATGATGTTTTGCTTGTTCAGCTTGTTCCAATCTCTGTCCTGTAAATCATTCTGGGACATAGAGAACATTGATAAATAGATACATGATCAGATAAACAATGATGGACGATTTTCAGGTACTTCTTCAGGTTTTTGTTGGATGAATGGAGACTAAAGTATCATCAGTGTTACCAGGGTGACCAAATATCCATCCATCCATTTTCTGACCCGCTTAATCCCTCATGGGGCCTCATGTTTTAGTTTATCCTGTTATTTATTAGGTTTTAGTCTTAGCTTTATCTTCTGTTTTAGGTTTGTACTTCAGGGTTGTTTCTGTTCTTATTAAATCTGGGGTAGTTTCTGTTCCTGTCCACTTGTCCTGTCAGCTTTTTAGTTCTCCCCTCCTTGATCACTTCCACCTGGTTTTGGTTCATTAGTCCCTCCGTGCTCACCTGTCCGCCCGCCTATTCATACCTGCCTCAGTTCTCTGCACTTTGCCAGAACGTCTCTTCTCAAGCCAAGGGTAAGAGCCTCCCAGCTTTCCATTTATTCTGTGTCCCTGCCTGTTTGCCCGTTTATTGCCCGACCTGTCTCTCCCTTCAGTCTCTGAGCCTCACTGATCCTGTTTGGTCCTGTCTACCCGTCTGGAACCTGCCCTGTCTGTCTCTGGAGCCTGGAACCTGGTTACTCTGGATTGTGTGCCTTGGACTCTGTTCTGACCGGTGTACCTCCCTTCCCTGTTGTGTCTGCTTATCATCATTTAACCAGCCCGGTCGAGTTTGGACTCAGTTTTTTTCTTGTTTTTTCCCCTTTCAAGTCTGTAAAATAAAACCGTTATAGAGCGCAGCTCTGAGTCTGGCTGAATGTTGGGTTCACTCAAAGCAAATTCATTACACATAATGCTTGTTTTTTGTTTCACTCTGTTATCATTCGATAGCACAATGAGCATTATTTCCACATTAATATGGCACATTAATTTGATTTAATGGTGTTATGTATAACTTTAGGGTTAACCCATCAAGTGACTGATCGCTACAACGCCACCTGCCTTCCAGGAGGAATGATTGCATTAATAAAATCAAGTGTCCTAAAGATTGATTTCTACTGAGCAAATCATTCTTTAAAATGTTATCTTATCTAATAATGTTGTTTAATTCAGGATTTGCATTGTGCATGGATTGAAACAGGTATCAAATGTTGACAACTTCTTGAAGAGAAGTTGTCACTCTATTCTATGTCTATGCAGAGTTTGTTGTTAAAAGATCGCCAGTGCTCGAATAATTCCTTTCAACTATTTGTTATATCAGCTGTTTGGGCTGATATTCACTGGACAATACTTAACAGACCGAGAGTTATTTATTAAACATTAAATAAATTAAAACAGTGGGTAATGGCAAACAATTTTATGCTTCACTTTGTTCATTTCAGTATGTTTTATTGTAAAGCACTTTGGTCCTCTTTATTAGTCATGCAAAGGGTTATATAAATCACTGATGAATATAAATATTATAAAGCTCTTATGTTGCTATAATAATGTCATAACTTATCTCCACAGACGTGATCAACTCTGGAGATCTGAAAGCTGCAGAGCAGTGAGATCAGCAGAGAGTGAAGCCTTGTTCCCTCCTTTAACTCAGCCAAGGTCACTGATGTCAAACCTGTGATGGTTTCTAACATCACTTCCCTCACTCCACATGAAATGATCCACTGTGGGGACCCCAGATGTAGGAGACCAGAACAGGATGGAGCAGGTAGATTAGACAAAAGAGATGCAGAAAGAGGAGCAGGTTGAAGGTGGCTTGAGGAGGAAGCTGTGGAAGGTGGAAGAGGGAAGAATGCAATAATGAGGGGATGAAGAACATTAAACTGGGAGGATGAAGAGATGTGAGGAGAACAGATTAGTAGAGATAAGGTGAGGATGAATGGATTAGAGAGGAAGGAAGCAAGGAAATAATGAACGTCCTGCAGAGGACAGAGAAATAAAATGTTTGTAGTTAAAGACCCAAAAACGTCCAGAAGCAACTTGAATAATGAAGAATAAACAGGATGACAATAGTGCTGAATCAGCATCACTCAATGAAGACATCTGGACTCACCGAGCCTTTCTGCAGTTCCTCACAGCTGGAATCAGTCTCAGTCGTCCTGATGTTGTTGTGTTGTACTTCTCCAGGTCCAACTCATCCAGAACCTCCTCTGACATCTGCAGCATGAAGGCCAGAGCTGAGCACTGGATCTCTGAGAGCTTCTCTGATCTGTTCTCTGATTTCAGGAACTGTTGGATCTCCTGATAAACTGAGAGGTCCTTCATCTCCATCAGACAGTGGAAGATGTTGATGCTTCTGTCTGGAGAGATATAATTAGTGTTCATCTCCTTCAGGTTGTTGATGACTCTCTGGATGGTTTTTGGACTGTTCTCTGTCTGACCCAGCAGGCCTCCTAAGAGTCTCTGGTTGGACTCCACAGAGAGGCCATGAAGGAAGCGTGCAAACAGGTCCAGGTGGCCATTTTTACTTTTGAGGGATTTCTCCATGATTTTCTTCAGGAAGTCCTTCAGAGAGTAACTATAGTATCCCTCCAGGAAGTTCCCCATCACCTCTCTGTTCCTGCTGGTGAAGCAGTGGAACATGTAGACTGCAGCCAAAAACTCCTGAATGCTCAGATGAACAAAGCAGTAGACTGCTTTCTGGAACATCACACTCTCTCTCTTGAAGATCTCTGTACAAACTCCTGAGTACACCGAGGCCTCTGTGACATCCAGACCACACTGCTCCAGGTCTTCTTGGTAGAACATGATGTTTCCTTTCTCCAGATGTTCTAACGCCAGCCTCCCCAGCTTCAGGAGAACTTCCCTGTCAGCCTCCATCAGCTCCTGTGGACTCCTCTCATGTCCTTTATGGTTCTTGTTCTTCTTCCACCTTTTCCAGACCAGCTGGAAGCGTGTAATCATCTTCTTCTGACTCCTCCAATGTCCTCCATGGTACTTGTTCTTCTTCCTCCTGGTCTGGACCAGCAGGAAGTGAGAGTACATGTCAGTCATGGTCTTGGGCAGCTCTCCTCTCTGCTCTGTGGTCAACATGTTCTCCAGAACCGTAGCAGTGATCCAGCAGAAGACTGGGATTCCACACATGATGTGGAGGCTCCTGGAGGTCTTGATGTTGGAGATGATTCTGCTGGACAGCTCTTCATCACTGAACCTCCTCCTGAAGTACTCCTCCTTCTGGGCGTCGGTGAAGCCTCGTACCTCTGTTACCCTGGCAACACATGAAGGAGGGATCTGATTGGCCGCTGCAGGTCTGGAGGTGATCCAGACCAGAGCCGAGGGAAGCAGGTTCCCCTTGATGAGGTTTGTCAGCAGAACGTCGACTGATGACTTCTGTGTGACGTCAGAAACAAGCCGACTGTGGTTGAAGTCCAGAGAAAGTCTGCTTTCATCCAGGCCGTCAAAGATGAAGAGAAGTTTGTGGGCAGCCAGCTGCTCTGCTGGGAGCTTCTGGAGGGTTGGATGGAAAACATGGAGCAGCGTGAGAAGACTGTGCTGCTCACCTCTGATCAGGTTCAGCTCCCTGAACGACAGCAGAACCACCACACGGACATCTTGGTTCTCCAAGCCCTCGGCCCAGTCCAGAGTGAACTTCTGCACTGAGAAGGTTTTTCCAACACCAGCGACGCCGTTGGTCAGAACCACTCTGATGGCTCCATGTTGGTCAGGTAAGGCTTTAAAGATGTCGTGGCACCTGATTGGAGAGTCATGGAGGTTCTGGATCCTGGAAGCTCTCTCCAGCTGCTTCACCTCATGTTGGGTATTAACCTCTTCACTCTGTCCCTCTGTGATGTAGAGATCAGTGTAGATCCTGTTGAGGAGGGTTCTACTTCCTGGTTCATCACTTCCTTCAGTCACACGTTCACATCTCCTCCTCAGACTGATCTTATGTTCCTCTAGAACCTCCTGCAGACCAACATCTGCTGGAACAGAGAAGAAAAGACAACTGAAGGAAAAACATGATTTAGTGATGAAGTTGGAGCAGAAACATCTGGAACATCAGGAGGTGTTATCATTAGAAGGTCTCTTAGTTCACATGATGTGATGCTAACCAATGGGATCCATCCTTAGAAGCAGAACCTTGTTAGATGGTCAGACAGCAGAGTTCTGCCTCTGCTTTGTGGCCAGTATCTGTTCACTGTCAGGATCTGATTCACAAAGCAGATCAGATGAAGAAATGCTGACAGAAACATGCAGCAGCTTTCAGCAACATCAACTCTTTAGCATCAGGTCACCATTGTCCTCATTTCTCTGTTTCTATCTGACCTTCTCCCACAAACACAGCAGCTACAGAAGAGGCAGAGAGACAGAAAATGGTTCCTGGCAGCATTCCATGAAATATTCCATGTTTCTACAAATACATCTCCTGTAATCTGGGATCTATTGTCAGAGTAAATAAAGGTTTCTGTCTCTCAGACTTTCCTTCCCTCTTTCTGTAAAGCAGCAGTGCAGCAGGTTGTTTTCTCCACCTTTTTGTTTCCATCAAAATGAGCAGCAGCTTTAAGGAGATGTTCAGTTTTAATGCATTTAGCACAAAGGGCTGAAAACAGAACCACTTCAAAGCAAACCCAATAGGTTGTTGGGTTGAACACAGACGTTACATTTACAGCAGCTGGAAATCCAGAGATTCAGGGGAAACAATTGATCACAGAAAGACTTTAAACACTTGAATTTCCAAATCCCAAGTAAAGACGTGGAATTAGTTCAACAGAGACGATAGAAGGAAGTTCTGATTGGAGATGTTCAGTCTCACCTGGAGCACAGCTGCTCTGATTGGCTGCCAGCAGTCCAGCTCCTGTTCTGAAGAAGTAAAACATGTAATCACACCCCTTCTCCTTCCTTTAGATCTTAACATAAATAATCTTCCAAATTTCTGTTTTACTTAGGAGTTTATAAACCCTAACCTCATTATTTAAACAAATTAATCAATATGAATATAAACACACATTTACATCTTAACAATTATACTTACAGCCAACATGACCAAGACTATTGTACATGTGTGTATAACCAGGCCCAACGTTCCTTCAATGAATACTACTGCTTTATTGACTAACAGCTTATGATTATGTAGCTTTAAGTTAAGTTAAAATAAAAACTAATTTACTTTTAATTTATAAAATGAAGACTGAGTCAATATTATGTTTTTATATCTCTGCAGAGTCACATCCATCAGTTAGAAACTGGTTTCTTACTCTGAGTCTGAGGGTCCAGGTTCTGCACTGAAGAATGGATTGTCATGTTTGGACCGGTCACTCCTCATAGACGGACAGCTGGATCCTGGAGGTTCTGCTCTCTGTCTGTGGTTCTGACCTCTGAAACACCAACATGTTGTTATTCAGATCACATCAATCAGTGAGAAACTCTGTGATAAAAACCAGAGAAGAAGCTCTGAACACAAACTGCTGCAGAGAAGCAGAAGGTTTAAAGATCCAGAGTGAAACATTCAGACGGATCTGTTGGACCAAACTGAACATTATCTTAATAACCGGGTTCTACTGGTCTGGATCACATGGGTCCAACCAACACCTGCAGGACAACAGGCTCATGTCACAGTTTAATGGAGCTGATGAGATCAGATTTATATTATTTATTCTACAAAGCACTTCTATAGTATACACTACTAATACTACAAAGCCCAGAAAATTCTGGACACGGTCCGATTGATCACATCTAGTCTGAGAAGGTGGAGAGCAGAGGATCTGGTCCTCCTGATGCATCAGCAGAACCACAAGCTGAACAAGGTCCAAACCAGAGAGACGCTGAAGATCAACCAGTTAATATTCTAGATATTATATCTCTGTGGAGTCACATGGATCAGTTAGAAACTGGGTTCTTACTCTGAGGATCCAGGTTCTTTACTGAAGTCTGGAGGGTTATTTCTGGACCGGTCACTCCTCATAGATGGACAGCTGGATCCTGGAGGTTCTGCTCTGTCCTCCTTTAGATCACAATCCTCCATCTTCTGGACTTCAGTCAGCCTGAGAGAGAAACCAGAACCAGTCAGTTCCCAGTGGTTCAGGTCCAGTCAGTGTCTGTAAAGCAGAAAGCTGATTCCCATCATGTGTGTAGAGGACCAGAGGAACCTGAGTTCAGCAGGTACCATCTGGGTCTGGATTGTCCTCTCCTTCACTACTTCATGCACCTCCTGATGTCTGCTGGCTGATCTCCTCAGAACCATCTGGAGAAGTTCTGGTTTATTTAGAAAATGAAGCTAAAACTGAGAGTGAAACCTTTTCAGGTCTAAACTGGAATCATGTTCCAGGTCTGTAGAAACATCCAGAGTGAGGTCAGATGTAGTGAATGAAGGAGGGAACATTTCCTCTGAAGTTCTGATGTGTTGGTTCTGAACACAGCGGCCCGCTCACATGTTGGAGCCGGCTCCTGTTAGAGAGCCTTCAGTTAAAGCAGCGCTTCTGAAACCTTTCAGGTCCAGACCTCCTTTAGAGGAAGATGTTCTGCTGGTTCCTCTGCTGAGAGTCAGAACCGCTCAGAGACCAGAACATAAAGAGGAATCAGTGAAAACTTCACTTTTTTAACATTTTAACATCAGTCTGAACATCAGCATCATTCTTTCAGCACTATGTTACCATGGTAACACAGCAGAGAGACAGCTTTAATATTAAGTGCGTCCTATAATCTGGTACATCTTATGTGTGCAAAGTAAGACAGAAGAATTTACCACAGCATGAGCTCAAACAGAATCAAGATGATCCTCTCAAAAATTATTTATTTAGGAGGAACATCAAAGTGTTTCAACTCCTTTATGACCAAAGTTATTTTCAGGTAACCTGAAGTTTTTCTTTATTTATTTCTTTGGCTGTAGAATCAAAAATGTGCAGGGAGTGTCCTTCTGCCGTTTTGTCCAAGACTTCTTCAACTTTCAGTATCTGACAGTTATTCAGTATTAATTATGTTTCTGACTGAGCAAAAACTGTTTAAAGGGCAAAGCAACAAACTTCAGGTTAGTCCTGTCTGCTGAATAGACGCAATGAGAGGGTTAAAAGTGACGCTGTTACAAACTAGTCTGCATGAACTGCTGAACAACATTTCTCTGATGTTTTCATTTCATATAAACTTTGTTATTTGTCAGTTAGGGCAGCAATTTAAAAATATTAAAAACTATTTAAAATAGAATTTATGTGAACAAACACAACAGGGGATAATAAAGCAGAGGCTAGACAACCGAACACATCTGGATGAAACATGCTGCAGCCGTACAGAAAACCAGGAAACCAGGAAATACAAGGAAACGTCTCTGAAGGAGCAACTGGATGCAAAACCAAGAGAAAAAGAAGAGAAAAACTAAAAATGGTTGTGCTCTAAAGACTCTGATTGGTCGCTTTCTGTGATGTCATCAGAGGCTTGTTGTAAAATAACTAAATACCAACCATGACATTTTGTTCTGCAGGAGACAAACTATCTCTAAAGAGATTTTACAGAAAGGTGCGGCTGCTGCTGCAAAGAATCAGAGAAACAGCAGAGCAGTAACAGAACCAGAGCCTGTTCAACTAAAACACAGCAGCTTTAAAATAGTTTTTAGAAATATTTTCTCCCATTTTCTTAAACTCTGAAGAAAAGAGACAAATGAAGGAAACCGAGCATTTGTTGGTGCTGATAACCAGGAAATCATAGCCTGACTGTTACCATGGTTACATGAAGCAGCAGCTTGGTTCTGAAGGAGAACCAGACTGAGTTCTGCTGCTGGTTCTGTTCACAGTCCACAGAGAGAAAACCCACTGAGGGGAAAACCAGAACAAGTTAACACTCACCCTGATCCAGAGTCTTCTCTTTGTTCTGTTCTGCTACTAAATGGAGTCAGAACCTGTTTCTCCTGATCTGATACCTGACTGTAACTGACTCACCTGAGGCTCCGCCCCCTGTCAAGGTGAGTTTACCTGAGTTTAAACACCTTTACTTTCAGTTCTTCTTCTCTTTGCATCAACAGTGAACTGAGCTGTAAAACTCTGAGGTCAGGGTGAAACTTGTGTGTTTTTCAGGTTTCTTCTCAGTTTTCAGCTCATTTCCAGTCAACATTTTATTGCATTCAGTAGTTTTGTTCTCTGTAAACCAGGAAGTGATCAGCAGAAACTCTGGGAGGAGATCTGACAGCTTTAGCTGGACTCTAATCTTTCTTTATTTCTACGCTGTAAAACATTCAGTCCTGTTTCTACGTGGATCATTTTCTCCCTGAAATCATCTGGAACTGTTCAGCAAATGTTCACACAGTCAGCTTCACTTTCTCCCAGCTTGGAGTCAAAGAAAAGATTGATTTCATCTCTGACTGGGAATCTTCTCATGATGTTTTTATTGAAACCCAAACTGGAAGAAGATCCCAGTCAGAGCTCCAGGTCCAGTAAAGTTCTGGTCAGCAGACTGAGAAGCAGCTCAGATCAGTCTGCTGAGGATCTGGAGATGTTGAGGCTCTCAGCAGCTTTAGGTGAGTCTGATTCCAGGAGATCTCCTCTCCAAAGTGTCTCCAAGTGTCCTGTCCTCCTGAGATGTTTCAGAGCAGCATCCTAACAGCACAGCTGAGGAAACGTGTTGCTTGGAGATGTTCAGGCAAGGAAGCAGAGCCTGTGTGGAGGTGACTGCTGTCACTTCTTCTTCCATCCACCTTCATGCTGCCAAGCCTCCTCTGGAGCTTCTGGGACAGAAAGCAAAGCAACATGTTGGTTTTGCTGAATCTCCTCCAGCTGCAGCAGTTTTCCACCTTAAAGCTGCTTCAGGGCAGATCTGAGGGAAAGAGGAGCTGAAGAGTTCAGCAGATGTTAAAGCTTCATGTCTCCCAGCTCAGCTTCATGCTGCTCTTCATGTGTCCCTGCAGGAAGCTGCTGCTCTCCCTCTGTGTGCCATGCAGCAGCGCCACCTGCTGTCCACACCAACTAACTGCAGCCATCAATCCTTCCTGTCTGCATCTGCTTCAGTTTGTCTTTAAACCATCATCTGTGTTGCTGCTCTGCTGGAATCAGACAGGAATCATGGTGGAAAGTTCAGATCTCTGCAGGAAGGAACTAAAAGATCATCTGAACTGAACGCAGTCAGAAAAAGATGGAAAAGCTGCAAATATTCAGCAACTTGGGGATCATGATTTCCCTGCTGTAACCTACCTGACCTTTGACCTCACAGAGCCCAGCCTGGAGGATCTTCTCCACCATCACTGTCACTATTTAAACGAGCAAATCAATCATCTGTTGCTCAGATAGAAAAGTTCAAACTGTTATGTTGAGGAAAGTTTCTCTCCTATCCTTGCTTTCTAAATGCCAACAGCCTGACAAAAGGATTCAATCTATGTTGCGCGGTTGAAGGCCTGATTGTGTTTAGTCTCAGAGAGAGAGCCAAGGTTGAGGAGCACAGATAGCGGTAGGCAGAAAGGAAAGCTGCAGGCGTCGGGGAGTCGCTCTTGAAGGCTGCCTCTAGTGAGCCAGATCTAGAAAAGAACATTTCTCTGTCTAGTTAGAGCAGATTGAACATCTTCCACAGACTGGTTCTGTTCTCCCTGCAAGGATACAATAAATGCTGATTAATGAAGACCACCCATCTCCTCCTTGTTAATTCAGAATAGTCATTTATTTCCATCAACATGTCAATAAAGTCACGTCTTCATCTTCAAACGTCCTTGATCCTCAGCGAGCTCTGAGCAACCAGAGCTAACCTTCTGGTCTGAGCATCAAGTGTTGGAGGAAAGAAACCTGCCTAAAACCAGCAAAGTTCAACCAGGAAATAAAGCCACAGAAGTGAGAAAGTTTCCTTTAGACCTCGTCTACAAAAGCTTTAGAAGCCAAACTGTCAGATATTTAGCAGATAGAAGCTGCAGCCGTAGAACAGGATCCTAAAGAAGCACTTTGCAGATTTTCCTGCTTTCATTTCTAATCATCAGAGGATGGAACAAGTCGCTGCTTTGCCTCTTTTTTCATCACTCCACCATTTGGACTTTTTCCCTCTGCAAGGTCTGCAGCTGGAAAGTTAGTGAGAACTGCTTTTCTAACTATTGCTCTGTTTTCTCTTCTGCTGGGGAGTCCAGAGTCCGTCTGAGCAGCAGAACCGGTTCCCCTCGTCTCTCATTTAGCTTCTTAAATGCACATGAGCAGCAACACTGGAAAAAACTGACTTTATTAAAAAATCTTCCTCCCAGAATCATGTCTACAAAGTAGCTAAAAGCTGAGCTCATGGTTCTGAATCTGCTTTTATTCTGATCGGTTCTGGATCCGTTCAAAGCTAAAGATGATATTTGTGTTTAAAAGTTCATGGAAAATAAAGTTAAACATTTAACTTCATAAAGAATATTTTAAAGTTGTTCAAAGGTTCTGGGGAAACAAACCAAAGGCAGCAGGAGATGGTTTCCACATTCCTCAGACAAGGATCATTATTTAATGTCTAGAACTGGACCAGAACCAGCCAGCCAGGTTCTGCTCCTTTAGCCAAATCAATACATGGTTCTGGTCGGATGGTATTAAGGTTTTAGGACAATAAACAACTGCAACATATTTCCATCATTATCAACAGGGTTTAGTGCTTTCATTTGCTTTGTTCTGGTTCTGAAAGCTAAAAGTTCTGGTCCAAATGGTCCTATCAGCTGATTAACACACATATTAAACCAAACCTTCCTGCATCTTTGTCTTTTTATTCCACATGGCAGCTGCCCGCTAACCTTTAGCTAACATATTTATTATAAAATCAGCAGTCAAGGTTCTCCTGAGGAGATCCATATAGAACCAGAACCGATCTCATAGAACCTCTGCAGGTTTTAGAACCAGCTGCTATTTGTTTTAAAGTCAGTCAGGCTGTTATCAGCCAGTGAGCTGAACCACCTTAATGACTCCATCTAACAGACTAGTAACACAGCAGTAATAACGCCATCAGTGGAAATATGGAACATAATAATAAACTGAGATTTAGAGATGAAAATATGAATCTTAGTTATTGATCACAGGTTCTACAGCGGCTGGGTTCTGGTCCACAGAGCTGGATAGAAAAACAGGCTCAGAATAGACGTCTATTTTCCAGGTAGAAGCAGCAAATCTTCTAATGGACATGTGGAGGTAAAACAGCTACAGAACAGATATTTACTTCCTTTAAACAGAGCCTCTGCCTCCAGATTGGAGAAAATTACAGATTTATTCCTGACAAACGTTTCATTGCAGAGAAAAACACAGCAGGGATGATTCTAGGAGGAATATGTTGCTTTCTTTAACTTGTTGTTCATTTTATATTGATTTATTGATATTGATTTATTGATGTTGATTTATTGATCAGATTTCCATCTCTGGGTTAAAGCGTTTCTTTTCTCTAATCAGTAACAGCTTCATGTTCTACATCACAGAACTATGTTCACTAAAGCAACACTTTTTAGAACCAAGTTAATGATGGAAAAGGACAATAATATGTTGAGATGACGGTTAACAGTGAAGCAAACAGAACCAGAACTGTTGTGGGAACTGAGCGGGTCCAGAACGGTGCCTCCTTCCTGTTTTCCCTCCTTTCATGCCAACAGCAGCGTGCTGTGTGTTTTCTCCCTGGCCATAAATGCCCTCATGGTGGCCCACAGCCCTCTAGATCTCAACCTGCAGCAGCACTGAGCGACCAAACGTCTCAGCAAATTCCTGCATGTAGTGGAAGTTCAGCGCTGAGCAAATATTCTCCCTGGGTCCAAAAAACAGCCAAAGTTCTGGTTTCACCGCAGCATTTCCACCGTTCTCCAAGATCTCAGTCCAGACTCACCGCAGATCTGATCCTTGTTAAGGTTTAGAGATTAAAAAGTTAAAGGCCAACCGAGCAGCACCACAGAACTCACTGGTAGAAACTGGATTCTACTGAACAACCTCAACCTGCAGTCGGGTTCCTGAGCCCGCTCCAGGGTCCGACTCCTACAGAACCGCCTGGAACCAAAACGTCTTTAAATGAAACTCTGTTAGGACTGTAAACTTTTCTGCAGTAAAAGCCCATTCTCTAGTTTCTAAGGTTCTGTTTTAATGAGCCTTTCATGGACCACGGTACCTTGATCCATAACAGAACCACGGCTGCTGCTTCTTCTCTGGGTTCTGCTGGGTTCTGGTGTCGTGTGATGACTGCAGCTCTGTGATGTCCTCACAGTCTGATTTCTAAATGATGAACAATGACAAGCGGTCGGCTCTTTGGCCAAATCTCCATCTGGCTTCATGTTGAGCTGCTGGAACTGGGCTAGAAAAGCTGAAGGATGGAAACATTTCTGAGAGCCTCCATGTTGCTTTGCTCCCCATTCTAGAAGCTCCCAGCTTTCAGCTTCCTCTGACTCCCAGAAGCAGAGATTTCTATTTGCTGGATTAAAGATGGAGTTTTATCTAACATCAGGGCTGTTAGAACTGCAGCTCTTCTCTTCCTAAAATGCAGCGTCTTATTTCTAACGGTTCTACCTTCAGACTTCAGAGTCTCCCTTCAGTCCAACTCTGCAGTCTGCTCACTGCTCAGAGAAAACCTTCAACTGCTTCTGCTGCTAGGAAAGTTTACACACCATCAAAGCTGAGCACATTCATTTTCTCTGGCTTTTCATCCACACATCAGCTGCTCAACATCCATCACCTGCTGCAGAGTCCTGCTAGCAAACTTAGTTACAATACAGGCCCCTGCTAAAGTATTCACACCCCATTAAACTTTGTCTCATTTTATCAGCTGACCACCACAAACTGCTGATTTTATTGGGATTTTATTTGGCAGATCAACACAAAGCAGCACATCCAGGCTCATTAGTGGAAACTTTTTCACACTCAATAACTTTATCTAATAAAACTGAAAATGTCTCATCAGTCCACAGAATATTTCCCCAAAAGTCTTGATGATCATCAAGATGTTTTTGGTAAATGTGAGACGGGTCTTTGGGTTCTTCTGGGTCAGCAGTGGTTCTGGTCTTGGACCTCTCCCATGGAGGCCATTTTTCCCAGTTTCTCTCTAATTGTTGAATCCTGACCTCTGACCTTAACTGAGGCAGTGAGTCCTGCAGAGCTTCAGATGTTGTTCTGGTTCCTCTGGGACCTCCTGGATGAGTCCTTGTTAAATCACTCAGTCATTTAGATTTTACTCAGATTTTTATGCTAGATGTGCTTCGTTCCACCGGCTCGTTTTTTAGCTCGGCTTTTTTCACTTCATTCCACTATTCAGTTTAGAGCATTTTAGGATTCTAGATTCAAACTAAAGACAGCTGACCACATGGAGAATTGTGATTTTCTGGTTAAATTTTATGTATGAAACATTTATAAATGTGCTAAAATTGAATGTTTTGGCCTCTTTTAATGTTTTGTTTCCCCACGTGTTAAAATGACTGCTATGCTGGTTAAGGCTAGTGTCTCGTGTTTTGTATTAAACGATTGCCTTTCTCCTTCATCTGACTTTCTAGCTTTATTCATCTGTATCAGTCTGCTGAATATTTCTCCATCATTATTCTTCTGGTGCTTCAATTTGCAGACGGTCCCTAAGCATCTGCGGAGCAGCGAGCTCTGCATAGAGTCCAATGTAATTCTCCCAGCGCGGTGGGAGACTCGTTTTGAGGAAACTACGATTGTAGCTCACTGTCTGCCTTGCTGTGGTTGCAGAGAGGTGTCGCTTTGTAGAAGAAATGATCCTCCGATGAGTTGTTGACCCGGAAAAGCCCAATCTGTGAATATCTTTCTAACTTTAGCCAAGTGATGTGAACTGGCTCCGCCGTCTGTTGCTCCGCATCTAGAAACCCTGCGTGCTGCGGTGACGTCACAGACTCGGTGCTCGTTAACCGCCAGATGATTAACAGGAAATCAGTTCCTGAAATGAATAAACGCTTGTGTCCATTTCCTTGTTTTCTCCGTCAAAGTAAACTTTGTTGTTAAGCAGCTTCCATGAATTTGGGGCGTCTGCAGGATTAAAATTCCTTATCCAATCCACTCTACGTTACTTTTTTGGTGATTTTACTTTGGGGGAAAATGGTTTGCTTCTCTGAGAGTGACGTTGCGTCACCTCCACCACACGAGGAAAGACGCAACCGGTGACACACACGTCAATAACAATGCAGGGAGAGGAAAGGTGTGCGTTTTCCAGCTGGAAATATAGTCCTTACTTTGAGTTTGTGTCATCTAAAGATGATAATATCAAGGTTGGTTGTACTCTCTGTGCTGGTGACAAAGTGTTATCCAGCTTCAAAAACACGACGTCAAACCTGGAGTAACCTTTGACCTCACAGCACAGCGCAGTCAAACTAAGCGGCTTTGACTGCAGGTGGTTCCAAGCAAAGAGCCGTGACTGCAGGAGGGCCCCTGCCAGCCAAACAACAAAAGCTGCACTTCGCTGCCAAAGCAGTAAGTGGTGGAGAGCTGAAGAAGTTGGTTGGGCGATATGTTGTTGAAGAAATGCTGCCCTTAAACACTGTTGATTGGCCCTCGTTTGGTGCCGTCATAAACCAGATTCCTACCACTATCAGTGCCGAGCTGCCCCACACAACATCCTTTTCATCTGACCTGGAGAAGGAGAATGCAGAGATGGAGAGAAGTCTAAAAGCTGCGCTGAAAGATGTCCACTTTGTTTCCACTGCTGCTGATATCTGGTCTGCTAACAACAGAAGCTATCTGGGCCTAACGCTCCACTGGATCAGTAAATCCACATCGGAGCGCAACAAGGCTGCATCAGCATGTCGGAGAATTCACGGTAGACACACGTATGATGTGATCGGTGCAGAAATGGAAAACATCCACTCTTCTTATGGATTACTCAACAAAGTAGCTGCAACAGTGACCGATAACGGATCCAACTTTGTTAAAGCGTTTCAAGTTTATCGGCCAGCTGAAGAGTCTGATGATGATGATGAGGAGGAGACGGAGAGGAAGAGTCCACTTCCACAGACGATGCTGTCATTTTCTGGGATGTGTCAGAAATCCTCTCAGCTGAGAACCAAAGTGACGGCCAGCTGTGTCTCCCACCCCACCGCAGATGTGCTTCACACACCATAAACATCATTTCCACCAATGATGTGGAGAAATATTTAACAAGCAATGCAGAGAACAAGGCTGTGTTCAGGAGCAGCAACATGCACAGCTCTCTGGACCAAATCAAGGAGATCTAACCTTGCATCAGAAGCAGTGGAGGAAGTCAGTGAAAGAAAGCTGCTGCTACCAACATCCACAAGGTGGAATTCATTTTCTGATGCTGTGAATAGAATCATAGAAATGCCCATGAGTGAGCTGAACATGCTGTGCACCAAGCTGGGAGTTAAGTGTTTCAAAGACAAAGAGTAGCAGTTCCTCCATGAATACTGCTCTGTCATGAAGCCTATGACTGCAGCCCTAGACATTCTGCAAGGTGACTGCCCATGTGGGACTTTACTGGCCACACTTGAAGTCCTGATGCAGAGGACCCTGGCAGGTAAAGATGTCCTCTCCAGGATGACTGCAGGCCTTCCAGATGCCACAGTGAAGGCATGTTCCATCTTACACTGCTAATGAATATGGAACAGAATATTCAGTGTCATTGCAATTCTGGGATAAGAAGATAAAATTAATACAAGTTTTAATAAGTCACCTAAAACAGATTTTGATCCATGATACTGATCCCACAGTACAAGTAATACATTGAAATTACTTCTTGGCCTTATAGCCATAAACATACAGAATCTATTATATTTTTCAGGCTATCCATATTGGTTTTGCTGCTGTGCTGGATGACAAAGATGATCTTCTCACAGCTGCCAGTTGTCCAGAATTTAAACTTGGATGGCTTAGAGCTGCAGGTAGGAAGGATCTAGTAAAAGAACTTCTACCAACTGCTCCTGCTGCACAGAGTCCTCCAGGTGTGGCCTCCACATCTGCCAGCCAAGGTGAGATGGAGTTTTTCTCCTTTGAGGTGGAGCCAGAGGATGACACCTACTCTGCAGAAAAGGAAGTCATGGACTACCTGAGCTCAGCATATGACCTTCACATTCTGCATCAGTTTTCAAACAGAAAGAATATTTTCTTGAAGTATAACACTCCAACCCCATCAAGTGCTCCTGTGGAGCGGCTTTTCAGTCTTGGAGGTTTGCTGCTCACGCCTAGGAGAAATAGACTTTCTGATAAGACGTTTGAAAAACTTCTGTTAATGAGCTACAACCACTGGTTCAATGGCACCACTCCACTGTTTCACTTCTAGCCATTACAGAATAAAAATAAAACAAAGAAACAAATGCAGACAATAGAGGTTACATTTGGTGTTATAAGCTGTTGCTCTTTTCTATAACCACACTTTGCTGCTCTAATGCTGTAAATAACAGTTTCTGTGTTTATAAAATGTTTGATTCTCTTGGAAAGGTTTAATAATAGCACGATTAAAAAACAGTGTAAACAATGTTGATTATAAATGGCAAATTTTGCATTTACAATATAAGCTGTTCAATATATCAGGATCAAGGGACTGTTATTTTATTTAAAGAAAATTTATTTTTGTGAAGTCAAGGACTGTCTTTGTTTTATTTTTTCAAAAAGTATGTATTTTATGTTAGCTAAAAAATAATTTTTATTCATTTTCAAAAAGTGTTTTGGCAAAGTCAAAAGGGACAGTCTTTGTTCATATATATTTTTGAAAAACATACTGTTTTCAGTAAGTTCTTAATTTGAACTTAAAATTTCAGAAGTTGTTAATTTTATTGATGAAAATTTGCTTCAAATAAAGTGAGTATTGGATAAACTGGTTATGGTCTTTATGGTGAGGGGGGGGGGGGGGGGGGGGGGCGTTGCCGGCAGCTGTAAAGGTAATGTAGCACTTTTAACCCCAAAGTTAGGAAGAAACCACATTCTCTAGGTTCAGAAAGTTGGACTCTGAGTGGAAGTTGAACAATGATCATTTATTGCATTCAACAAGTATTATTTCTTTTAATACAAAGAATTAAAACAATACCAACAAAATAGAGCTCTTTGATAAACAAAAATATAATAGAAAAGTTAAAATAAAAGTGTCCTTTTCTTCGATGCCAGAAGAAAAGCTTTGTTCTGTGTGGTGTATGTGTTGTCTGTTCATTTACTCTTCTACTACCCGGGTAGGTTTTAGTTCGTATTGAGCGCGCTTATCTGTATCAGAGAAGTAGGAAGATGTCTGCAGTTCTTGTGAAGTTGATCCCGTTCTCCTTTCCTGTCGCCACTGAAACATGGAAGGCTCAGAATTCTTCCTGTAGATCAATTCCTGATCCAGCAGAAATATAAAACCAATCTACACACATGGTGCAGAAACTAATTTCTATTAGTACTATATTCATCACTACTCTACTCTGATTCTCTGCATTTTCTTAACCAAATCATTGTAAATGATAGTGTACAAAACCTTAGTGTTACTTCAACACAATTATACATTAAGAACTTATATCCTTAACACAAATGGACTTCACAGTCTTTTAAAGCAGTATTTGTATCAATAACCAGCTTTTAAATCAATATTTATCTTTTTTAACTAGAACACTTTGTCTTTTAACCTTTTTAACCATGAATACATTTTATCCATTCACTCTTTTTAATCATCATGAGTATTTGAATAACCACAATGAAATAAATCACATTATGTACACAAAAACAGTACATAAGAACAATGTTCTTGCATCTTACCATCAAATTTTATCTCTCTCTGTGTCTAATGACACAGTAGCATTGTAGGCTACCTGTGCTAGCATAGCAAGCTACCCGCGATTAGCGTTAGCACTGTAAATAGCCATCTTTTCATTTATTTTTCATAAAGCACAATGATACACAGTACCACGGTGGGTCAAACATTGGATAATAACTCCGACTGGTTTTATGAAACTGCCTCAGCAAATAACATCCTCACTCCTACAAGCTAATAAGCGAAGCCCAGCATCTTAACATGCTAGCACGTAGCCCAACTCTTAGCGGAGTTCAGAGGGCTTATATGTGGTCGAAGCAGCTCCTCTCTTCCTCTCAAGGCTCATAAGATTCTCTCTCCTAATAACGAAAGATTTATGAACACTCTACACGAAAATGTATTGTAAATTTATGAGTTTGACTTTATGTTCTTACTCAGTCTAATTAGCTCAACTGGTGTGTTGCTCTCGGCTCGGTCTATCAGTGTGAGTGTTTATCCTCACTGGCGGTGACCTGATACAAAGCGCCACCATGTGGTAAGAGCTAATAACTACAGGTTTTTTCTCTTTTTCTTTTAAATTACATACATGGGTCTGGTAACCATGTAGGTTACAGTAAATAATAAAGTAACTTGTAATCTATCTCAGTTACTTTTATATTTAAGTAATCAGTCTTGCAACTTAGTTACTTTTCAAAGGAATAATCAGTAATCAGATTACTTTTCCTAAGTAACTGTTTCTAACACATTCCAAAAGGAAGAAAAGTGCTAAGACTTCACACACGGGTTAAATCCTAACCCACAGCTTAACTCCTAACCCTGATCTGCAGTGATCAAGTCTGCGTGATGCTGGTGAGAAGGAGGACTGCCATTCCCAGGTTGGGGCGCTGTGTCTGTGACATCCAGAGGAGCAGCTGAAGCCACAACATTCGCTTCATTTCTGCTCTCTGGAAAACCTTTCAACCACATTTAACAGCTTAAAAGTCAGTTTTTATTTTTAGTTAGCTTCACTGCACATTCACAGTAAGCTCATGGAAAAAGCCTCAGTCAGCAGAAAAGTAAATTCAGTAATTAAATGTTACTAAGGACATGTGTAGGTTTAGCCATAAAAGACCATTTCAATCTGAAAAACTCACACAGAAAGAAAAGGCAATTAGAAGAATTTTATTGATACAATATTTTAAGAGTTTGGCGCTCAGACCTCGGCAGGAAAAATTCATGCTGAATTATACTTCAATATGCATAAGCAGGCGTATGAGAATAGGGATATTTCCCCCCAAAAATTGCCGAGGTCAACGCCGGTGCGTCTGTATGGTCGAAAGACAATGAGACTTGGATTAAACTAAAAACAGAGACAAGTAGGATGAGCTATAGAGGAAAAGTGCTGCGAAGGCTTAACAAACAGGGCCGGTTGCCGCGAAGGCCTACCAAAGTTGAGTGAGATGAATGGGGAGATGAGGTGAGGTGTATGGTAAGGTGCATGAATAGAGATGGTCGGTCTCAGGATGATACTTGGAACTGAAAGGCTTGCAAAGGGGAATGTCTGAAGCGAAATACGACATTAGTGCAATGGTTCTTGCGCTTGCCGAAAAGCAGGCCGAGAGATGATTTGGAGTTGCTGTTTAAGGTGAACACTGGATGATGATTGGCTTCGAGGAGGTGTGGCTCGAAGCGATTGCTCCATCGGAGGCGGACAAGCCTCTGATTGAATGGAAGTAAGCAAGAGTTCTTCGTTGTATTTCCGCCTTTAGCTTCATTTCAAACTAAAGACTCAAAGAGAGAAAAGCGATAGGAATTTATTGATACAATAGTTTAAACTCGGCAGGAACCTCGGCAGGAACATAAACGGTGATTTATACTTTAACATACATAAGCAGATGTATGAGAATAGGGAAATTACCCCCCAAAAAATGCAGAGGTCCAGGCCAGAGCGTCAGCAAGTTCAGAAGGCAGAGAGAAGGATGAGTAATGAAGGAGAAAAGATGTGAAAGCTTAGCAAAGAGGGCCATTGCCGCAAAGGCTTACCAAAATTTAAACGAGATGAATGGAAAGATGAGGCGAGGTTGATGGAGAGGTGGAAGGTGAGGTGAATGGTCAGTTTTGGGCTGATGCACGTTATGAATGAATAATCATGGCAGGGAGCAAGGCGGGAAGCATGGCCGGAAATATCGCAGGGAACACACAGGTGGTATGGCAGATAACGCAGGGAGTATGGCAGAGAACGCAGGGAACTCACAGGGAGCATGGCAGAGAACGCAGGGAGCATGGCAGAGAACGCAGGGAGCATGGCAGAGAACGCAGGGAACACACAGGGAGCATGGCAGAGAACACACAGGGAGCATGGCAGAGAACGCAGGGAGTATGACAGAGAACGCAGGGAGTATGGCAGAGAACGCAGGGAACATGGCAGAGAACGCAGGGAACATGGCAGAGAACGCAGGGAACATGGCAGAGAATGCAGGGGGTATGGCAGGGAAGAGGGCGTTGCAGGGAGCATAGAAGGAAACACATGGCAAGGAGCATGGCAGGAAACATGGCAGGGCAGGCCGCATGGCAGGGAGGAGGGCGTTGCAGGGAGCGTAGAAGGAAACATGGCAAGGAGTATGCAGGGAACGTAGTGGGGGACATGGCAGGGAACATGAATAAATGAATGACCATGAAAGAATGAACAGAATAACAGGACAACTGGTGGGACGCCTGGATGACAGGATAAATAACAGAGGATGCTTAGGGATGATGCACATAAATGAATGAGTGACCAAGAGGGAATGAACAGGACAGGACGCGGGCTTAATGAGACTTGAATGACATTTGAATCCACCACCAGTATTCGTAGTTAGATTACCTTTAAGATGAGCATTAGGCGGCTAAGATGAATGAAAAGTAAGAGCAGATATGTGAGGCATGCTGATGATAGCCATCGCCCAACGATTGGGCTCCACGAGCGTCTGCTGTTGCGCAGCTCACATCCTGAATGCTGAAATAACTCTAGATGAAAGGCCACAAGATTAACGATTTCTTTGACAATTTCACGAATCTGCAAACCAACTGTTTTTAGAATCCTCCAAAACTGACGGATGCACAAAAATTAAAATTAAAAGTTAAAATGAAACGCATCTACAGACAAAAGACATCATTATAGAAAGTATATTTCAAATCCGGACGGGAAGCATGCCAGACCAGAAGGAAAGTTCAGAACAGCAACTCTTAACCAGAGTATCCTGTTCTAGGAGGGAAGGAAACGGAATAAGTGAGCTCAAGCTGCCTGGAAATAAAAACGCACTCACGGTGCAATGATGCACCTGCGAGATTGAGGTGACCGAGCGAGGAGAGCAGCCGACGCTCAGAAATAACTGATATGAGAATGAAACTGATATCGAGAATTCGAGAGCTTGTCTGCAGGCAAAAAGCCATCATGGAACTAGGTTAAGATCAATACGTAGAACCCAATGCAGGCTGTTGTTTGAGAAAACAACTGGGAATAGTGAAAAGAATATCTATAAGAAGAAAACAACCAGAAAATGAAGGACCATTAAATACTGGTAACACTTCTTAAGACATAATTGATAATGTTTGCTTAGCTCATAAATGCATAGAATGCCAAACGCATACCAAATGCTGTTGTGAATCGATTAGCTTATTCCATGTGTTTGGATGAATTTAATTTAGATTCTGCACTGCATCCTGCTAACTGATGATCTCATTGCTTAGTAGCGTCAGTTAGCCTCACGCCTGCAGAGAGGATCCATAATTGAAAATAGTAGCCATCCCGACGTTGGGTCCCAGCTGACATTCAGACAATACCTACGAACAAAAACCTTAAATAACTTGTATAATTTCACAACACCTGAAGAATTGATTGGCAAAACATTTAAATGACAAGAGTGACAGAAGTGGCCTGGTCAGCATAAATGAGAAGTCTGAACCCAATACAGACCAGTCCAAGCGGATGCCAAATTGCACCAGAGTTGCAGTGGTTTAATAACGATTGGTTTCAATTGCTGAATTTAAAATGCACTTCATACTCCAACCAGTAGGTGGTGCAATGCCACCACAAGCCCGGTGGCTACCGGCAACACCAGAAGAAGAAGAAAACGAAAACAAACAGTAAAATGAAATACGTTCGCCTGAATAGAGGACGAACATGGGTGAATACATATTACCTGAGCTGGCTCCGAACACATTAGCGAGTGAATGAGAGGGTAGATCCGGCTGAAAAGTTGCGGCAGGGACGAGCGGCAAGGTGGCGCCGCAAAGCCGATGAAAACCAGAGGAGGTTCCGGATGAGACGGCGGATCCGCGAACCAAGAGCCAGCTCCACGGGATCAGTTGAGAAAGACCCCGGCGCGCTATGAAGCGAAGCTGACCGATACTTGGGCAGAGTTGGGACGCGTCTGCGTCGCTTGCGAGTTCTTTGCGCCAGGAATCAGAGCTGACGAAAACAGAGGTGGGAAAGGAAGATATGCGGCTAGACGGTATTCCTATGGCAGGAGGATTTCAGGATAAGTTATTGTCTCTTGAATCCAGTCGAGCACAGCTGGAAAGCGACAGGCGGCGTGGGTGTGGAGCCTTTTAAACGGAAGCTTGATTGAAGATTGGAGAAAGCAGGTCGAGGTCGAAATGAAGATGATGTAATAACAGGTGGGCGGAAGTCTTCCAGCTTGAATTTGCGCCTAGGCTTCATTACCTGTGGTTACAATTGGAAAAGCCTCAAATACTTTCCAGAAATGCTGAATTCTCTGTTTTTTCCTCTATTTTCTCATGTATTGGTGATGGCCGAGTAGTGTCCATGTTATTCTGAGCAACAGAAAACTAATGAGTCCAACAGCGCCACCTAGTCACACTAGGAATAAAACAGGTTTGACATCGCAGGGGTGAGCAGTGCATTTAAAACCAACAAGATTAAAAGTTTAACAACTTTACTAGGATAAAAATAAAGCCTACAAAGTGTACAGTGGATGATCGCTAAAAGCTTTCCTAAAAGTGCAACGGCCCGTTAAAATGGTTCCAAAGTGCAGCAGCAAAACTAAAAGCTCCAGCGGTGTCAGCAGTCAGAGGGTACCGAGGACCAGCCGCTCCCGCTCGGCGTCCTTCTGCAGTCCACCCCCCAGCTATCCATCCAGCGGTAGAGCCGGTGGGGCCAGCGTCTCCCCCGAGCCTCTTCTCCATCCTGCCCTCGTCCCTGGCTCGGATGGCTCCGCCTCCATCCAGCCAACGTGCGCAGCAACGTCAGCGACAGGTCCCGGCTCAGGTGCGCCTCCTCACCATGGCCCCACTACGGCCTCGCTGCTCCCGGTCCCGGGCTTTACTTCTGCCTCCACCCAGTCTGGATCTGCCGCGTCCCCATCACTGCTTGTTCTCGTCGCGGTGCCGGTAAACGGCGATTCTCTGATGATGCCTCCGCTGCTTCCTCCCCATCACATCTGGGCTGCCGGCCGACCGGCCGGGCGCTCTGTCTCTCTCTCCTCCTCCCGTCACTGGCTGTGGCCGCCCCTTTTCTTCCTGTCTCCCATCACTCATGATGGGATACACCTGTGGAATCAGTCGCTGGCCAGAGGGAGGGAGTAGGAACCGGTGTCTCCTTCAAAAAGCATGCACACAAATATCCACCAAGCATGCGACAAAGCAAAGCTGGAACCACAACATGCACATAAAACAGCCTCCTTCCTACACATTGATCAGTTTGTTCTTCTGGAAACAGGCTTGCAGATCCACAATCTGTCATCAGTGAGCTGCTGAAAAGATGTCAGGACAAAAACATTCATCTGCATTTCATAGACGACGTTGAACATTTATTGGGAATCAAGTGAGACACGACCTGCTGATGTTTGATTCTAATGGATGTTTGAAAGCTAGAAACTGAACCAAAGCATCCAGATAACTTGTTAAACTTCTGCTTTTAAACTCAGTTTTGACTAAATCTAGTAATCCCTGTTTGATGCATGAATCATTTTAATAACTCTTCATTTTAACCCCAACTTTAACTTTAAAATTCAACACATCTAAAATGATTTTCTATCTTTCTGCCTGTCTGCTTAGATGCCAGATGTTGTCTTTCTCAGGTTATAAAGTTATTTATGTAACAGGGAGACGATCTAAGGATCCAGGTTCTGTAGAGCAGCTTCTGGTTCTGGTCCGTCTGAAATGTCCGGACAGGAAAGGAGAAAAAAAGGAAATGATTCATGTTTGAATTTATGATGAAAAGAGAAAATCTCTTTTCCTTCTTCAACGTCCACAGTGGACTTCATGAGGAGCTGCAGGTGAAGGTTTTACCCCCACAGTCCCTAAACAGGATTAAAATCTATGTTCTGACCTCAGCAGAGCAGAGCTGCATGATGAGCCACAGATCCAACAGAACCAGAACTGTTCTGCAGGAAGAACAGAGAAAATCCTCCAAACAAGATCTGAAAGTCTCTGAGCTGCTGCAGAAAGTGTTTCCATGCTCACCAAAGGAGAAGCTGGAGCAGATCAAACTTTATCTTTACTCAGTTTTACATTTTATCTTCAGAAAGAAGGAAATAAAAAAGATTTGATTTAAAATCATGAAGAAAAGCTTCATCCTCTGATTGAAGAAACCATCATTTACTCACTGAGCTGTTTGCAGCAACAGATAAAATGACCAGAGCTGCCCAAACATTTGCAGAAAACATCTAAAATATCCTATAAAAACCTCCAGAAACTGCATCACAATGAAGCAAACATGCAGCCTGAAAACTTTAGAGTTGAGCTTTATTTCAGATTTCTTGGTTACAGGCTGAAAATGAACCAGAGAGAAAAAAGATCAACTTTCCAGTTTCATCAGATTCAGATCAAAACTACATGGAGCCACTAAATGCAGCTTAGTTTTCATTTCATCCTCATTGGTCCACAGAGACAAACAATATCAGACACTAAATGACAGACATGATCAGATAAACAGGATCAACATCTCTAAAGTCAGAGTTCATCATCAGGATCAAGTCAGAGTCTCTTTAAACTCAAACTGCTGCAGCTTCAACCTCTGGATCATCAGGACAGCTCAGCTTCTCTCCTCTAAGATGATCCCCACCACTCCCTGCAGAGAGAAGAAGGAGCAACAGAGGAGATCAGTGAGTGTTTCCAGCCTCTGGAAGCTGAACATGAACATCTCATCTGTTTGTGAAACATCAGCTGACTAAGAAACATGGAGGCTGTCCCTGAACACATCTGGATGAAACTACTGAGAGAAGGACACATGTCCAGATGTGCTGAGTGGACTTCAGCAGAGCTTCTGCTCTGTAGAAAGACCACATGGTGACTAAATGTAATGATGGGCTGTGAAATCAGTGATTTGCAGGCTGCAGTCAGACTGATCTCAGAGCTGTGACTAAGATGAAACTGATCAGCTGTTTCCTGTTGAAATGAGAGAACAAAGAATCTGAGATCAGATCTGATGCTCCACAGCTTGATGAATGAGGACCACTGTCTCTAGACATGGTGGAAGGCTGTCAGCTGGAATCCAGCTGCATTTCCTGGAGACATGAACACAACAACAACCGTCATCTTCACATGGACACAAACACAGGAACACAACAAGCTGCTGGCTCCTCTGATTGGCTGATTGTTGTCTTTGTGTCCAATCAGGAAGCCTGTCACCATTCTCCTCCCACTGAGAAGCTGCAGCTTTACTGGAAACACTGGATCTTTGCTTTGGTACCAACTGGGTTCAGAACAGTTCTGCTGACAGCAGCTGGACTCACTCCAACCATCTACTTACACAGATTCCCGTATGTAGTCTGTTTACAAGATCCTGCAGCTGCTGAACATCTGACTTCTTCAGGTCGTTCCATCCCAGGTCCAGATCTGTCAGATGGGACGGGTTGGACTTCAGCGCCGAACACAGAGAATCACAGCTGATCTTTGACAACATGCAGTTCCACAATCTGAGTAAAGAATAAAAGATGTGAGCTGAAGCCACCAGGATGCAGGTTCTAACAGTCCAACAGAACCAGTTAAAGAACTCTCATTAATATTAATGACAACAAGCTGCTGCTTCAATAAAGACCTGCTGACTTCAGCTCTTCTTGTGTGGAATCTGTACTAAAAGTTTACGGCAAGAAAAAGAAAATGAAGTATGGCAAAAATATTCAGATTTATAAAACCATGCACTCACACACCAGCAGCCATTTTCATTTCTAGATCACAGCTTTACCTGTACATTTGGTACCAGGTTCTGGCTCAGGTTCTGCCCTCTACACGCCCAGATTCAACCAGAAACTATCAATGCAAAGCACCTCATGAATGTTAATGTGTATAAAATGTGTCAGCTGATCATTTTTTCATCATGGTGACGTGGCAGCCACGGAGAAAAAGCAAAGAAACGTTGGGAAAATTTCCCAGAGAGGCGTTTATTAAATGTGGAAATCAGAGGTAAAAGCACAGATGTTGTCCACATTAAAACAAGTTGTTAATAAGTAAACAACGCTGTGCTGCGTGTTGAAATTCCCTTGAGGCTGTGCGTTCAGATCCACATTCAGAGGGGAGAGGTTTCCCCTCCATTATTATTACCCCCCCCCCTAAAAAGGTGATGACTGCCTGGGTGTGAGCAGAAAGCCTCCTTCTCTGCTCTATGGGGGTTGGAGAGCTGCCTTTCAGCTCCTCAGAGGGAGCAGTGTTGCCAACTCAGCGACTTTGTCGCTATATTTAGCGACTTTTCAGACCCCTCCAGCGACTCTTTTTCGAAAAAGCGACTAGCGACAAATCTAGCGACTGTTGGAGACTCTTACGTGAAAGTACGTATCGTTCATACTCTTGTCTTCCAGCGGCAGGTACTGCCGTGGGGCGCCTCCCCCGTTCTGCCCCTCCCGCAGGAGTCCCTCTCAGCGCTGCAGTCAGAGCCACAGCATGTTTACCGTCAGCGTCCAGACTGCAAATAAAGCGCACATGCGCCGGGATTGACGGCGCAGGTTGATCATAAATAACTGAATTTGAAATATTTTATCTTAAATAAATAACGGCATTTGATTCACACAGCCACATGTTCATGTTTTACCGTGATTTGTAGGCTCCTTAGTGGACCACAAGAGAAAAAAGAAAATGTTGAAAAAAAGTTGAAAAGAAAAAATTTGTAACTCCGCCATAGTTTCTCTTTATGGTTCATTTTGCCAGTCTCAAACCTGGGTAAAGGAGGAGGGTTAGTATTGTAATAAAATTAACACTAATAAAATTAAATAAAAAAATAAAATAAAAATAATAATAATAAATAAACATTAATGGACAGAAAAAGTAGCTCTATATATATTGTGTTTTTACTCACTTTTTGTCTCTCTAACGACGTTATTTCTCACACAGCGTCAATAATATGCACATCACATCATGTGTCAGATTATGCAAATTAGGTGACCAGCCAATTTTAGACCAGCCAATAGCTACTTTCCTTACTGAGGAGTTGGCAACACTGAGAGGGAGGTGGAGCCACTTTCCCCTGTGGGTAACAGCACAATGCATGCTGGGAGCCAGAAGCAGGATATTGGCCAGTCCTCATTATCGGCCAGGAAATATTTGATCCCTGAAAGCGTTTCCTCAATTCTCCATCTGCACGGTCTTCCAGCAGTGCCAATGCATCCACCGAGCAGCATTACGCACGAGTGTGTTTGACTATTTCCAGCAATTAAAGTGATTGCTGCTCACCTCGTCACAATAATCTGTGGAACACGTCACCCTGGTGATCATTGGAGAGAGGAATGTGAACGTAGGAAACCAGAGAAAATGTTTGCAGACTTTGATTTAAGATTTAAAATGGCTTATGGGCATTTTTATTTATTTGAAATGTCCCAGATGTATTTAAGAGTCACCAGCAGCAGAATGAATAATACTGCGGTTTTGAACGCTTCTGATCAGGATGATCTATGATTAAAGTCTGATATGGAGTGAAATGAACGTCTGAGAGGAATCCTCATGCAGGTTGGCTGAAATTCACCACTTCACCATCTGCGTCACCAATTTCCCCATCTCCAAAATGAGCGTACGTCTGGGTCAGAGTTGGCATGAGGACCACACATTTTCCCCTCAAGTTCATTTTTATAGATGCCAACTTTTGATGGAAAGTGGCGTACGCACATTTCAGGTCCATTTTGTGTGTATCAAGCTTTCTAAATGACAGCCCTGCTGACTTCAGCTCTTCAACTCTGTCAGCTCCACCAGCAGCTCCATCAATACAAACTCAGGTTCTGCAGCCAAATTATTCAAGTTTCACAGAAAACAAACAAGTCAGCAGCAATTGTGGAGGAAATATGAACAAATGGAGATTAATGCAGATAAATCAACTATTTTAATTATTCCAAAACCATAAAAACATGATGTCATGGAGAATATTTAAAGGTATTCTATGCAACCGGGGTTAATTTTCCAGCGAGGCTTCCCCCAGAGGGCGAAAGTAAAAGTGCACTGTCATAAAGATGCTCAGCTGTTCTGGTTTCTCCGTCAAGCCAGGCGCGGTTGTTTTGAGCTTAGCAGACAGCGAACACAACGAAAAGTGGAAAAAACGGCAGTACAAACAATGACTAACACAGTGAAAGTATGAATATCAGGGTTTCCTGCAGCGCTATCTTGACGAGGCGGCCGCCTCGCCAACATTAAAAAACAAAACAAAAAAAAAACAATAATAATAATAATAATAAAACTCGATATGCTTGTTTATTTGACATTAACACGCGGTTCTTTGTTGTTGCTTTCGCGCGTGCATATAGTGAATGGCACGGCAAAAACTCATGGAGTTCTCACCGTAAAGCAAGACCGACTCTCGCGGTCTTGCATGAGACTTCTGAGCCTGTGGGTGCGGGCCGAGGGCTCCTGCAATTGCAAGTGCGGTAAATCCCCTACAGACCACCAGGGCGGCCGAGAAAACCTTTGTTCGACCTGAAATTACTCATTTAATCAACCAAAATGGTATGGAACACATTAATTAACTGAAAAATGTTGCATAGTATGCCTTTAATGTAAAACTGACTTTAGGAGCTGAAAGCCCAGAACCAGAACCTGGTACTGTGACATGTTGTGTCTGAGTGTTTTAGTCAGTAAAATCCTTCCAGAGCTTCTAAAAGTGCTGAAGCATCAATCAGGGATTATAGATTTGTTCCTGTCAGACAGATTCCAGGAGCTGAAATTCACTTTTCTAAACTGGCTTGAATCCCCTCTGACCCGCTTCACATGAGGGGGATTTATACACACTGGGGGTCCGAATGCTGTCCGGTTCTGACCTGAGATCAGGGCTCAGACTCAGTTACACAGAAAGACAACATTAAAAACTGGCTCCAAGTCCAGGAACAAAGTCAGGAAATATTTATTAGAATAGAAGATCTGAACTTTGTTTTTCAGCTGAATTATATTCAATTATTCACAGAAATATAAACTCAATTATTTTAAAATCATCCTATAGAAAATGTAGAAAAAGTGCTTTAATTAAGTTTTAAAGATATTAAAAACCTTCAAATAAATGAAACATCAGTATTTTTCATTTCTTCTATTTTCCTTTCTCAGTTCTAGATAAAAACGGAAACCCTAAATTGAAATTAAACTCATTGTTTGATGTTTTCTGCTGATTATTTAATAAATCCTGACAGGAAGTTGGAAACAGAAAGAAACTTTAACTGGACCAAAGCAGTAAAGAAGAAAGCATGACGTTACCATGAAGATCCTCAGTGTGGATCAGTAAAAATCAGCCAGATGTCTGCAGTTTAGTGTCAACACAACTTTCACATCACAAATATCAGAACTAAAACATGGAGTCTGACCTCAATCTCTGTAGTTTGCAGAGGGGAGTCTGGAGAAAACCACAGAGCTCCTTCACTCCAGCATCTTTCAGGTCGTTGTCACTCAGGTCCAGTTCTGTCAGATGGGACGGGTTGGACTTCAGCGCCAAACACAGAGAATCACAGCTGATCTCTGACAAACTGCAGTCCCTCAATCTGAATAAAGAATAAAAGATGTGAACTGAAGCCACCAGGATGCAGGTTAAAACTGAAATATGAACAAATAAATAATAAAACGTAGAAAATGAATTTCCCTGAATGTAGAAGTCCCAGAAACATAATGAACTGATGTCTGATATTTGATCCAGTAGAACTGATTTAAAGAGTTAAACCCAGCAGAACCAGAACATGTTATCATGACGTGTTGTTAGAATATTTCAGTCAGGCCTTCAGTGGTTCTGAGCTGGAACCAAACTGGACTTTAATAAGCAAAGTGTGACATCAGAGCTGTTAATTAATGCTGCTGTGATTGAATGGAAGCAGCTCATTTTCACAGTGACAGTAACCTTCTATTGAGGGGAACTGAGGGATTTATCTGAAGGATCAACAGCTGCAATAATTACACTTCACTCATTTCTAAACACATGAATACATGACTGAGAACAGAAACGAACCAACAAACTCCAGCAAGAAGTTCCTTCTAACAGCTCCAACACTGAACATCTCTAGCTGGGCAGTCTTTCCACGAAGCTTTCTGCTTTCAGCCACATCCACCACACTCTTTTCCTCCCAGCTTCTCTGGCTTTGATCCCGTTCTGAGTGCTGCCGGGTCTGGCTCTTTATTTTTCTCATCTTGGTCCTTCTGGCGTCCATGTTGGATCTGCTCCCCTCTGCTGTGCTGCTGAGCAGAACTGTTTATGGTTCTTCACAGTTTCCCTCTGCTGGACTTTTTCTTTGGCCTTTGTGAGCGTTAACTCAGAGTCCATTGGTACCGGTTCAGACAGCTTTACCCAGCAGCTATAGTGAGGTGGTCAGCTTAGCGCTGGCTTTCAGTAGTGATGGTCTGCTTGAAGCTGAAGCTCTGGAGCATTTGTCAGAAACAGCAACACAGTCCTTAAGAAGAACTTTGTTGGGGCTTGATTCATGGGGCCGGGTCATGGGTCAATGAAGTCCAAAGCTTCATTTGGGACGTCATTGATCTGGTGGTTCAGCACCTGCTTCATGGCTTTCAGCAGAAGTCCATCATGTGTAACAGCCGCTCCATGTAGCTCTATAATGAACCAGCAGGTTAAATAGGGATGTAGTACTATGGACCGGGCCCTGGAACCTTTAATCATGGCTCAGCGTACCACCTATTCACAGGAGATACTACTTGTTATTTATTTAGATTTCTCCTCAATAATTACTGTTTAGTTTAATGCTGCTGCTTCCACTTAGCAGCAATTTATCAATTTATAAACCTTAGATAACCTACGAAGAATTAAACTTTAGTCCATTCTAATCTGATGTTAGAAACACTCCCATGAAAAATAAAATACTACATAATTATAAAACAAAATTGAGATCCAGAAAATACGTTTTAGGTGCGTGTTTTATTAGAACAATAATAATTAAATTAAAAACAATTCCTATCACACCAAATGTGATCTCATCAGTGTCACAATAGTTTCTAACAATTATCACCTCTCAGGTTTATCAGGTCAAACTGCTCTCAGTCCAAAACATCACTTATCAGGTCAGCTAATATTGACTAAATACGGATAATTGAAGCCAGAATAAAGCACTGCAGGCCTGAGTCGTTGCTTGGGTTTGTTGTGGCTAAAAACAAACATCCAGTTCACTTGCTGAGCAAACCAACTAAAATCAAGTGAACTTGTTAGGTTCATGGAGCCCAAATCCTTTAGAGTTTGGACTGGATGGGGAAGGCTAGATGGGAGATCCCTTTAATGTGCAGCTGGTCCAGATGAGGAGGCAGGTGAGGGCAAAGGTCAACCCTCAAGGTCGTCCAGGGCAGCAACATGTGAAGCCAAAGCAGCTGAATAATCAACGTCTGCTCTTCCAGCGGGTCCAAAGATTGGCTCCTGGTCCACTCTGGACATCAACAGCTCTTAGCTCCTATTCATTTATTTACAAAACTCATTTTCTTCTCATATCAAGTCAGTAAGAGTTTATCTGGACAATAATGTTAGAAATTATTCAATATACAGTAAAACCAGCTTCTACCTCTGGACAATAATGTTAGAAATTATTCAATATACAGTAAAACCAGCTGCTACCTCATTTAAATACATGCTAATAGTGCTTAGCAATGCTAACTTTGGCTCAAAGCATCATTCTGAAGCAGCAGAAAACACAAAGACTTTTATCTTCAGTTTGCTTCTTAAAGTCTGTTACTTGTCTGTAACTTTGCATTATCCTCAGTAGTAGACAGCTTTAATCTCTCATCGTTATAATTCTGCTCCACACCGGGCCCTCTGGCTTGTCTGCTCATGCCTGTGCATATTCTCAATCATCAGAGTCATGGCAACTACAGCAGGATTAAATCCAAGGTTAGCAGACTTTCACTCAGTTTCTTTGAAAACGTTTCAACACCTGATCCAGGAGTCTTTGACAATCCTGGAGGCTCTCAGTTGAGCAACATGGAGTTTAGGAGTTGCTATTTTTAGGCAATAAATCCTGGCAGGAAGTTGGAAACAGAAAGAAACTTTAACTGGAGCAAAGCAGTGAAGAAGAAAGCAGACTTTACCATGAAGATCCTCAGTGTGGATCAGTAGAATATCAGCCAGATGTCTGCAGTTTAGTGTCAACACAACTTTCACATCACAAATATCAGAACTAAAACATGGAGTCTGACCTCAATATCTGTAGTTTGCAGAGGGAAGTCTGGAGAAAACCACAGAGCTCCTTCACTCCAGCATCTTTCAGGTCGTTGTTGTGACTCAGGTCCAGTTCTGTCAGATGGGAGGGGTTGGACTTCAGAGCCAATACCAGAGAAGAACAGCTGATCTCTGACAAACTGCAGCACTTCAATCTGAATAAAGAATAAAATATGTGAGCTGAAGCCAACAGGATGCAGGTTAAAACTGAAATATGAACAAATAATTATTAAAATGTAGAAAATGAATTTCCCTGAATGTAAAAGTCCCAGAAACATGATGAACTGATGTCTGATATTTGATCCAGTAGAACTGATTTAAAGAGTTAAACCCAGCAGAACCAGAACATGTTATCATGACGTGTTGTTAGAATATTTCAGTCAGGCCTTCAGTGGTTCTGAGCTGGAACCAAACTGGACTTTAATAAGCAAAGTGTGACATCAGAGCTGTTAATTAATGCTGCTGTGATTGAATGGAAGCAGCTAATTTTCACAGTGACAGTAACCTTCTATTGAGGGGAACTGAGGGATTTATCTGAAGGATCAACAGCTGCAATAATTACACTTCACTCATTTCTAAACACATGAATACATGACTGAGAACAGAAGCGCTTCTACCTGTTCTACTGTCACACAGGATGCTGCATCACAAACACAACCAGTCTGATATCAATGTTATCAGCAAAGAAAGCAGAACAAATTCCCAACAAACATCAGATTTCTTCATCCAACCATCCAAGCTGAGATTTAACTGGAGGCCAACAGTTCAGAGCTCAATGTTGCTTCAGTCCAGAAGGTGGAGCCCAGAACAAATGGACCTTTTCCAGTTTTTACTCTGCAGAACATCTGGACCACATTCAGACTCTTCAGGAAAAATGCTGCTTATTTTTTCCTGGACTTTCCTGCTTGTGTCTCTGACTCCTTTATTGTCGGCTATATTAGATGATGCTGGATTCATGGTGAGGATATTTACAGAGAATCTGCAGTCATTTCAACAAGTCCTCCCATTGTTTAGATCCTGGCTCACTGAAAAGGGCTCCTAGAAAGTAGAGCTGAACAATATCAGGAGAACATGGCTGTACAACGAGCAGACAGGACCCACCGGACTCTGCTTAGGAACATTTTTACTCCAACTTCCCAGAAACCCCTACACCACTCCCATATCTGTCATGGTGGTTCATCTGGACCTTTTCTCTCCATGGTTCTGACCTCCTCAACCCTCTTTCTCCTAGAAATCCATCATCCTGCCTGTCTGGGTCATCTTGGGGTTCTGGGACCTCCTGTAGTTTGGCTGCTGGGCCGAACCAACAAACTCCAGCAAGAAGCTCCTTCTAACAGCTCCAACACTGAACATCTCTAGCTGGGCAGTCTTTCCATGACTGGGAAGGCTAGATGGGGGATCCCTTTAATGTGCAGCTGGTCCAGATGAGGAGGCAGGTGAGGGCAAAGGTCAACCCTCAAGGTCGTCCAGGGCAGCAACATGTGAAGCCAAAGCAGCTGAATAACCAACGTCTGCTCTTCCAGCGGGTCCAAAGATTGGCTCCTGGTCCACTCTGGACATCAACAGCTCTTAGCTCCTATTCAGTTATTTACAAAACTCATTTTCTTCTCATATCAAGTCAGTAAGAGTTTAACTGGACAATAATGTTAGCAATTATTCAATATACAGTAAAACCAGCTGCTACCTCATTAAAATACATGCTAATAGCGCTTAGCATTGCTATTTTTGGCTCAAAGCATCATTCTGAAGCAGCAGAAAACACAAAGACTTTTATCTTCAGGTTGCTTCTTAAAGTCTTTTACTTGTCGGTAACTTTGCATTAACCTCAGTAGTAGACAGCTTTAATCTCTCATCGTTATAATTCTGCTCCACACCGGGCCCTCTGGCTTGTCTGCTCATGCCTGTGCATATTCTCAATCATCAGAATCATGGCAACTACAACAGGATTAAATCCAAGGTTAGCAGACTTTCACTCAGTTTCTTTGAAAACGTTTCAACACCTGATCCAGGAGTCTTTGACAATCCTGGAGGCTCTCAGTGGAGAAACGGGGAGTTTAGGAGTTGCTGTTTTTAGGCAATAAATCCTGGCAGGAAGTTGGAAACAGAAAGAAACTTTAACTGGAGCAAAGCAGTGAAGAAGAAAGCAGACTTTACCATGAAGATCCTCAGTGTGGATCAGTAGAATATCAGCCAGATGTCTGCAGTTTAGTGTCAACACAACTTTCACATCACAAATATCAGAACTAAAACATGGAGTCTGACCTCAATATCTGTAGTTTGCAGAGGGGAGTCTGGAGAAAACCACAGAGCTTCTTCACTCCAGCATTTTTCAGGTCGTTTCCACTCAGGTCCAGTTCTGTCAGATGGGAGGGGTTGGACTTCAGCGCCAAAACCAGAGAAGAACAGCTGATCTCTGATAAACTGCAGCTCTCCAATCTGAATAAAGAATAAAAGATGTGAGCTGAAGCCAACAGGATGCAGGTTAAAATGAGACATACAGACAGGCTCGCGGACTTCCTGTTTGCGGTAAGGCGTATTGTGTCACTTCCTGTTGTTGCTGTGTGAACGACGGAGCTTTGCTCCAGGCTCTCTCGCTTTTTATCTTTAAACCTCTTTGCTGTAACATCTGTTTCCAAACATAAGCACTTTTAAAACATTGTCTGTGGCTGCTCATCACGTTTGGGAACTCCTCGTGTTTCACACGGTTTGTTCTTTGGCGTGATAATAGGGCGTTAGCCTAGCTTTAGCCTAGCGTTAGCCTAGCGCTAGCCAAGCCTTAGCCTCATAATGGCTTCTCCGTCCCTGACTAAGTCTCCTATCTGCTGCTCTCTGTGTCAGATGTTCAGTTATTCCTCTGCCTCCTTTAGTGATGATGGTACATGTAATAAATGTAGTGTTTTTGTAGCTTTGGAGGCGAGGGTGTCAGAATTGGAGACCCGGCTCCGTGCTGTTGAAAAACCAGCTGATAGCCGCTCCTTTGCTAGCGCGGAGCCGCATAGAGTAACTTCACGTAGCGAACCTAAAGCAGTAGCAGCCGAGCAGCCTGGTAACCAGGCTGGCTGGGTGACAGTTCGTAGGAAGCATAGCTCTAGATTACAGACCCCAGATCACCACCAACCCATCTGCGTTTCTAATAAATTTTCCCCTCTGAGCGACAATCTCGCCGAGGAGCCGACCTTAATTATTGGCAGCTCCATAATGAGAAATGTGGCACTAAAGAAACCAGGGACCATAGTTAAATGCCTACCAGGGGCCAGAACAGGCGACATAGAATCCTACCTAAAACTACTGGCTAAGGATAAGCGTAAATACCGCAAAATTGTTATTCACGCTGGCGGTAATGACACCCGGTCACGCCGATCAGAGGTCACCAAAGTTGGTGTTGCTTCGGTTTGTGAGTTTGCTAAAACTATGTCGGACTCTGTAATTTTCTCTGGTCCCCTGCCTGATCTGACCAGTGATGACATGTTTAGCCGCATGTCATCATTCAACCGCTGGTTGTCTAGGTGGTGTCCAGAAAACGACGTGGGCTACATTGATAACTGGAGAACTTTCTGGGGAAAACCTGGTCTGATCCGGAGAGACGGCATCCATCCTACTTTGGATGGTGCAGCTCTTCTTTCTAGGAATCTGGCCGGATTTATTAGTTCTCCTAAATGCTGACAACCCAGGGTCCAGACCAGGAAGCAGAGCCGTAGTTTAACACACCTCTCTGCAGCTTCTGTACTGTTACCCACCCATTATCCTATTGAGACGGTGTCTTTCCCACGGCCAAAACTTAACAGATCAAAAACTGATCTAAAAGGAACAAATCATAAAAACCTAATAAAAATCAATATGGTTCACCTTGAACCTAAAAATAAAATAATAAAATGTGGTCTATTAAATATAAGGTCTCTCCCTCCAAAGACTTTGTTAGTTAATGAATTGATTTCTGATAATCAGATTGATTTGTTTTGTCTCACAGAAACCTGGCTACAAGAGGACTACGTTAGTATAAATGAGTCAACCCCCTCCAGTTATTCAAATTTCCAGATTCCCAGATCTGTGGGAAGAGGAGGAGGAGTGGCAACTATCTTTCAGTCTGATTTATTAATTAGTCCCAGGCCAACTAATAATTACAGTTCTTTTGAACATTTAACCCTCAGTTTCCCTCATCCAAACTGCAAAGCAATAAAACCTCTTCTGTTTGTTGTTTTGTATCGTCCACCAGGCCCTTACACTCAGTTTTTGGATGAGTTGTCAGATTTCTTATCTGATTTGGTGTTAAATACTGATAAGGTTATTATAGTGGGTGATTTTAACATCCATGTTGACACTGAATGTGATAACCTTAGTGTAGCCTTTAAAACTATCCTAGATTCAATTGGTTTTGCTCAAAATGTGCATGAACCGACGCACTCTCGGCTCCATACTTTAGACCTTGTTCTGACATATGGCATTGATTGTGAAGAATTAACAGTATTCTCTCACAACCCTGTCCTGTCTGATCATTTTTAATAACATTTGAGTTTAATCTAACTGAATTCTCCACCCCCAAAAGAGGGTTCCATTATAGTAGATTTTTATCGGATAATGCTGTATCAAAACTTAAAGAGTCTGTCCCCTTCTTCATATCCTCAGTATTGCAGAAATGCCCTGTAGATGGCAGCATTGCTGTTTCTTCCCATTCACAAATCGATACCTTTGCTAACAATGTGACTTCCTCATTGCGTTCTGCATTAGACAATGTAGCTCCCTTGAAAAAGAAGGTGATTATTCACAGGAAGCTGGCTCCTTGGTTTAATTCAGAGCTGCGTTCCTTGAAGCACAATGTTAGGAAATTGGAGAGAAAATGGCGCTCTACACACCAAGAGGAATCCTACTTAATCTGGAGGGACAGACTATTGTTGTATAACAAGACCCTCCGCAGAGTTAGAGCAGCATATTTTTCATCATTAATTGAAGAGAATAAAAATAATCCTAGATTTCTCTTTAGTACAGTTGCCAAACTTACCCAGAGCCACAGCTCTGTTGATCCATCCATTCCCTTAGCTCTCAGTAGTAATGATTTTATGGGATTCTTCATAAATAAAATTGATGCCATTAAAAATAAAATAATTGGCATCCTCCCAAACATGATTACCTCGTCCTCAGTAAGTGAGGCAGCATTGGAGGAATCTTTAGAATCTGCGCAGTGTTTGAACTGTTTAGAAGCAGTAGAGCTTTCTGAGCTATCTAAAATTTTAGCTTCATCTAAACCTTCTACCTGTATGTTAGACCCAATCCCAACCAAGTTGTTTAAGGACATATTCCCTTTGATCAGTGGCACTATTTTAGACATGATTAATCTATCCTTAGTAAATGGATATGTACCACAGGTTTTGAAAGTAGCTGTTATTAAACCTTTACTTAAGAAACCTTCTCTTGATCAAGATGAGTTAGTAAATTACAGACCTATATCTAATCTTCTTTTCTTATCTAAAATTCTTGAGAAAGTAGTTGCTAATCAACTTTGTGAACATTTACAAAGTAATGACCTACTTGAGGAGTTTCAGTCAGGCTTCAGAGCTCATCATAGCACTGAAACAGCTCTGGTGAAGGTCACTAATGATATTCTCATGGCCTCAGATAATGGACTTGTGTCTATACTTGTCCTGTTAGATCTCAGTGCTGCGTTTGATACAGTTGATCACAATATTCTCCTACAAAGACTTGAACATACTGTAGGGATTAAGGGGAAAGCATTAGGCTGGTTTAAATCTTATCTGTCAGACAGATTCCAATTTGTTCATGTTAATAATAAATCTTCCTCAAACTCTAGGGTCACCTGTGGAGTACCACAGGGTTCAGTCCTTGGACCAATTCTCTTTACTATATATATGTGTAGCACCCCAACCCTCAGTAAATACCTAATTAAAAGGAACTCACCTTTGACTTGAGCGATGGGGTGTTTGGGTTCGATCTATTAAGGTAGCTACCACGAAGGTTTACCTGTTTTGTGTGAATGTTGTATAGCCTACGACCTTATGTGTAAACACAACACCGTTAAATTAAGCGGTGGCTTTACCCACTACACTATTTTAAAGAACTGACCCCAGACAACTCTTCGAAAAAATAAATGAAATAAGATTTTAATAAGCAGTTGTCTTTTCAGTTTAACACAGAATATTTATGTTTTTAGTTAACCAACAGCATAACTATCACCAAATTTGGTAAAACCTTGTAGAAAATCAACATTTGTAATTAAACAATAGAATTGCCAATATCAAAAATATTCAAAACTTAAATGGGCTCAGGTCTCTGAGCTACCGGTTGCTTAACACTTTAGCTGGATTTCTCTATACTTATCAAACTTCTAACAAATACAATACTTAGCTGCACTTTAACAAACAATGGGCCCACACACACTCTCACACATGCACACAAAACAATAAAAGTTGCAGGCCTGTGTGCTCCCGATGCGTTGCGGCAAGCAAATCCTTATCCTATTCCTCGCTCAGCATTCCCACAGTATATTCACTCACGGTCTGGAGTAATTCCTGGAGAAACGGTTCTTGAGGATATGAAGATGACAGTGAACTGCACCAGAAGTGAAGTCCGACTCAGGAAGCACGAAACAGTCCTTCCCGTTCAGCAACGCAGTCTTCTCCGCTCTCGACTCACTAGCAGCCCTGGCCCGTTCAACCACAGTGTCTTCTCCGCGCGCGGCCCGCTAGCAGTCCATGCCTGTTCAATCACGGCGTCTTGTCCGCGCGTGGCCCGCTAGCAGTCCTTGCCCGTTCAACAACGGCGTCGTCTCCGCTCGCGGCTCGCTAGAAGCCCTGGCCCGTTCAACCACAGTGTCTTCTCCGCGCGCGGCCCGCTAGCAGTCCTTGCCTGTTCAACCACGGCGTCGTGTCCGCGCGCGGCTCGCTAGCAGTCCTTGCCCGTTCAACACGGCGTCTTCTCTGCTCGCGGCTCGCTAGCAGTCCTGGCCCGTTCAACAACGGCTCCTTACCCTCTCGCGGCTCGCTAGCAGTCCTTGCCTGGTCAGCAACGTTGTCTCACCATCTTAAACCTCCACCCGTTCTCTCCTCAACCTTCTTCTTTTTTTTTACTTTTTTCACTCCCTCCTCTTTTTCTCTCGCTCCGCATCCCTTCTTCCCCACACCATGCCCAATCACCAACAGTTCACGTTGATTGACATATACAACAACCAATCAAACGAAAAGCATGGAACAATCACGCAAATCCACATATTCCTGTTTGGTTTACCACACACCCTTCTTCCACTACTATTCCGTTTAATGTAACTACGTAATCAACTATTTACACTCTATCATGAATTTATGTTAATCATAACATTTCCCCTTTCACTGCTTTTACCCCTAAATTACTTTCAGTTTATTTGCATTACTATATTATTTCATTAACTAAATGAATTAATTATTTGTATTGCAACTTAACTTTAACCCCTGTACTTTTACACCGGGCTACACTCTCCCCCGTCTAAAATATTTGATGTCCTCATCAAACTAAAGGTTTAGATAACCTGAATCTGTTGATACTTATAAGAGGGGTTTAAACTACAATAAAGACATAAGGCCATAGGGTGACACCAAGCAGTTTGGCATGGGTTATGCCTTGAATCTCTGTAAATGCCACTCCCAACCAACACACCACGACTAAGGACAGTCAATGGCTGGTTAGAAGGTTTCCCCAGCTCATCATAACTTAGTCTAATTACTGGTCTCTTCACCCGCTTTGAGCATTCCACTGGAAACCTATCTTCAGGCACTTCTGCTCCCCCTTCTGAATCCCTGTCCTCATCTAGGTCAGTGATAGAGGGTAGATTGACCTCTGGAATATCAGCTGTCCTTCTTCCTTGCTGAACTTCTTCACGATCTCGGGCCGATGAAGCAACTTGTATTTCCGTTGGCTCTTGACTTTGTTGACTTGGAAGAAACTCTGGCTGTGCTAACAGCGTTTTCCAATCTACAACCAGTGGTCTTGGTGGATCCTCATCCTCCGAATCTGACTCTGAAGAGAGTGGACCGTCTTCATTAGTGTCTGTTATCTGTCTGGGATTCTGAACCTGTCTGTGATGCGTCCTGGTCACAGGCCTCTGGGGTGCTTCTGGCTCACCATCATCTGCAGGCATTCTCACTAGATAGCCAATGGGTAAGAGGTGATTACGATGCACTGTTTTTGTAGCTCCAGTACCTCTTTCTGGCTTCACTTGGTAGACAGGGAGGTTCGGCATCCTTCCAACTATGACATATGGCATCGACCTCCATTTATTCTTAAGCTTGTGCTTTCCCGTGACACCGAAGTTTCGCAGCAATACACGGTCCCCTTCTTCTAACACTTGTTCTTTCACCAGTCTGTCGTGTGCTTTTTTGTTTCTCTGGTGATTCTTGTTAGCAGATTCTGCTGCAAGTTGATAAGCTTTCTGGAGATCGGCTTTCAACTTAGTCACATACTGCTGGTATATCACCTCATCCTCATTCTCCTCTTCAACCCCAAAACAGATGTCCACTGGTAGACGTGCTTCCCTCCCAAACATCAACAGATAAGGTGAGTAACCAGTTGCCTCATTTCGAGTGCAATTGTAGGCGTGCACCAAATGACTGATTTTCCGACTCCACTTCTGCTTCTGGTTTGGGTCCAGCGTGCCGAGCATGGACAGAAGAGTGCGGTTGAATCTTTCGGGCTGAGGATCTCCTTGAGGATGGTAAGGGGAAGTCCTGGACTTACGAATGCCTAACATTCTCAGGAGGTCTTTGATCAGTTTGCTCTCAAAATCTCGCCCCTGATCTGAATGGATCCTTCCAGGGAGTCCATAGTGAACAAAGTACTGCTCACACAGAATCTTGGCTACAGTGGAAGCTTTCTGATCTTTTGCAGGAAAGGCTTGGGCATACCTTGTAAAATGATCAGTCACTACAAGAATATTTGCAACTCCCTGTGAATCAGGTTCAAGGGACAGAAAATCAATACACACCAGGTCGAGTGGGCCTTTACTGGTTATCTGGTTCAAAGGAGCAGCTCTCTGAGGGGGTGTCTTTCGTGCTACACATCTGCCACAGTTTTTAATGTACTGTCCCACCTCTGCCCCCATCTTTGGCCAGTAGAACCGGTCTCTAATGAGTTCAGTAGTTTTTTCCACACCTAGATGCCCAGACTCATCATGGAGAGAACGGAGTACAATGGATACATACTCACTGGGAAGAACAAGCTGGTGTACTTCTCTACCCGGTGATCTTTCTAGTACTCTGTATAACAGTTCATCGGATATTCGCAACTTGTCTGCCTCTCTCAGCATCAATGCAACTTTGGGATCCTCGTGCTTAACTGAGTGGAATGGGGGCCCTTTCTTGACTGCTTCCTTCACAGGAGAGATCACCAAGTCAGCATCTTGAGCTCTGACAAGATCTTCCCGGCTCATCTGAGTCAGACAACCGAAATCCAGGCGGGTTGGAAATGCGTAACATTCAGGGATGACATCAGGAGAAACCCCTAACGCTTCGGCGCAGTTGAGGAACTCTCCAACTGGCTTGTCACATCTGATCTGCTTACAAAGGGCTTGGACGCTTTCTGGGGAAATGTGCTGCCACTCACCATCATTGTCTGGGAGGGGGTTCCGTGACAGTGAGTCAGCATCAATGTTGCTACTCCCTGGCCGGTACTGAAGGGTAAAGTTGTATGTCGAGAGCGCAGCAAGCCACCGATGACCAGTTGCATTAAGCTTGGCTGTCGTGAGGATGTATGTGAGCGGGTTATTATCTGTTCTCACAGTAAAACTTGCTCCATATAAATAATCATGAAACTTGTCTACCACCGCCCATTTAAGTGCCAGGAATTCCAGCTGATGCACTGGATAGTTCTTCTCTGATGCACTCAACTTCCTGCTGGCAAAGGCGACGGGCCTCAGCCCTTCTGGGTGTTCTTGGTTGAGCACAGCCCCTAAGCCTTTAAAACTAGCGTCTATGTGTAATACGTAGGGCTTTGCTGGATCAGCGAATGCCAGGACAGGTGCATTGGTGAGGCAGTTAATTATCTTTTTGAACGCCTCTGTGCATGACTGATCCCACCGGTCCCCAAAGGGTTCACTCATTTTGTAGTAAGTCTTGTCTGGTACCTTGGTTACTTTTCTCTTCTTCTGGGTTGGTGGGTAACCCTTACAGAGTTCAGTAAGAGATCTGACTATGATGGAGTAGTTCCTTATGAAGCGGCGGTAGTACCCACAGAATCCTAAGAAAGACTGCAATGATGGAAGATCAGTGGGCTGTTTCCAGTGGGCTACCGCTGCAACCTTGGCTGGGTCTGTGGATATGCCATGTTCTGACACGATGTGGCCTACATAGATAACTTGTGGCCTACAGAACTGGCATTTGTCTATTGACAGCTTCAAACCAGTCTCTTCCAGTCTGTCAATCACCTTGAGGAGTCTTTGTTCATGTTCTTCCAAAGTTTTCCCAAATACTATCAGGTCGTCCAAGTACACTATGACCTCCAGCATGTGCATGTCCCCGATTGCCTTCTCCATAAGTCTTTGAAAGGTTGCAGGGGCCCCTGTGATCCCCTGTGGCATCCTTTCAAACTGATAAAACCCCAGTGGACATATAAAGGCAGTTTTCTCCTTATCCTCCTCTGCCATTGGGATCTGATAGTAGCCGCTGCGCAAGTCCAACACTGAAAACCATTTGCTTCCAGCTAGGCAGTCCAGTGCATCATCGATACGGGGTACAGTGTACTGATCAGGTATCGTCCTTCGGTTCAATGTTCGGTAGTCGACACACATGCGAAGTTTTCCAGATTTCTTTCGTGCCAGAACAATGGGTGACGCATATGGACTTCTCGATTCCTTTATTATCCCTGCTGCCAAGAGTCCTTGGAGATGGCGTCGCAGGTCATCCAGGTCCGCAAGTGATATGCGACGAGACCTTTCTCTGAAAGGGGTTCTGTCATCTAATCTGATGTGATGTTCCACTCCCTTGGCCAATCCAACATCCCACTCATCGGTTGAGAATACATTGGACCTCTCAGAGAGTTTGTGTCTTAGTCTGTCTTTCCACTCATTTGGAAGGGGGGAGTCTCCAAAATCAAACAGTGAGGTGTCAATCTTGGGTGGAGTCTCTGACTGTGAACTTGAAACCTCTGTCACCATGTCCGCTATATGCAGGTGCGCAATCACTGTACCCACGGGGATGGAGGTGGCTTTCAATGACTCATTCCGCAAGAGCACTAGGAACTTGTTCTTGTCCATAATTTTCGAGAACAGGACAGTGGGCTGCACAAACACACTTGGGGGAAGAGCAGGTGATGAAGCACGCTCTGTGATAAGAATACTATCTCCCGACGGACGTTTCTCTTTGACTTTACAGGTAGTGATATACTCACTGCCAGCAGGAATGACAAGGGGACCAGGCCCGCACCACCTAACTTCAGCTACAGGGCTTTCATCAAGACTTACTTTGGGGAGCTTTATAGCAGGTAGGAGTTGGGCTTTCTGCTCGGGGACACTTACTCTTCCTGACCAGATGTGCTCATGCTCTGTGTCTGTCTTATCGGAAGTGAATGGTCTGACTTTGTGGACATTGGTGCCAACCAGAATAGGGGTGTTATCTGAACAACGTGGGTCTGGGCAAACTAAAGCTAGGACAGGAACTGACTTTGCTTTCCCTGGTTTGTTCTCTGGGAGCTCTAATTCAACTTGGATGTAACCTCTGTAAGGATAGCTGCTCTCTGATTCACTAAGTCCCCAAATGGCTAACCCACTGACTGGATGTAGCGGTACATGCGACAGGTGCTTGGCATACCAGCTGTCAAAAATTATGGTCACCTGGGACCCACTATCAAGAAGCGCAGTGCAAGGTTGGCCCTCAACTTTTACACAGGCGGTTGAGAGTGGCCCTATTAGTCCCTCTGGCAGATGGCTAGTGTGGACACTGACTGCACTTTTACTTACATTGACATTATGACTGTTTCCTGTGGTTGTAGCGTTAGTGTCTTTCTGGCCTGCCCTCCGTGGTCGCTGAGCACGTACTAGCTTCTGTATCACTTTTGGGTAGTTTTCTGGAGCACTACATTTAGTAGCAAAATGCCCATCTTCACCACAACGGTAGCAGAAGAAGTCACTTGAGTCTCTTTGAAATGAAGCCCTCTCCCGCCTTTGAGGGGGTGGGGAATCTGGGCGGTGTTGGATTTCTTTAGGCACGGTGGTGGGTTTGACTGACATAACTGAGACTTGTCTTCTCAATTTTCGGATTTCTTTCTTTAATGCTTGGATGTCTTTATCTTCTCCTGAGGCTTCAGCCTCTGCCCAGCTTGCAGGTTCTGGGGCAGGTGGTAGAGGCGACTGTGCTGCTGATGAGGCTGTAAGTTCTATGACTTGTGATTTAAGCTCTTGTATCTCAGCTTTTAGATCTTTTATTTCTGACTCGGCTGGTATTGTAACTGTCTTAACATGCACTGGTTTGGTTGGGTTCAACTTACGACGGGAAGCTTCATACTCCTCTTCAATGCGGATCTCATTCAATAGCTGTAAGAATGAAGGTGGTCGTTCCCTTCGCTCTCTAAGCCTAAGGTTGAGCAGCATCATATCGGATCTGGTGGCCCCTTTAATGAGTTGGTCAAGACGTGCTTTGTCTGTGGAAGTGGAAGGTAAACCTCCCTTTTGAACTACTTTGTTCAAGACTCTTTCCATCCTTCTCAGGAATGCTGAAAGCTTCTCACTTGGTTGCTGACACAACGTTCTAAATGCAAAGTAGAGCTCTTCACCTGTTTCGGGGGTGCCAAAAGTGTTCTCAATGACATCAATGTACTCTTTAGGACTTGCGTTTGGGTTGTTGAAGCGAACGGCTTGCAAGATCTCTAGTGCGGGACCCTTTACACTTTCCATTATCTTCAACCTCTTTTCTCTGATTGGTCGATCACACTCCTCCACCATTAATCGAGCTTGCTCTATCCAATTATCCAGCGGCTCTTCTCCAGGGGGTGTGGGGACGACACCAGAGAAAGTTCTCAATCTCCTGTATGAGTTACTGTCACTAGTGGGCTTTGATGTTCTTTGCATTATGTCTCCCACTGCTCTAATAATAGCTTCAGGTGTGGAGGCTTGAAGTGGAAACGCTAGACCAGGTGTTTGTCTCTGCTCCTCGTCAGCATCCCTTATTTGCTCACCAGTGGCAACTTCCTCCCGTTCAGAGGGCCCAAAAATCCTCCATGGAGAGTCACTGCCTCTTGGTAACACATCCAAAGGGATGGCTTTGGTGTTAACCTCCTCCCTGCATTCACATAGCACAGTTAGGCTTTGATTCTGGGGATCGTACATCCTTCCTCTGACTCTAACACGTCCAAGAGATTTTATGGACTGCACTGTTTCTTCGATTAAGTCAACCTCGGTATCTTCTGGGACATCTTTGACTAATATGGCATATGCCGGGTTGATGCCTTCTCCTTTGCACCAATGTTGTAATTGTGCCATAGTGTCCCTCTTTTTTTTTTTTTTCTATTTTGTTTCTTGGTTAACTACACTGTACTATTTGTTCGAGCCTATATTTTCGGTAGTAACACTTAATCTTGAGCTCAGGGAAATCACTTTAGGTTATTTAAACTAAACTGCAACTAAAATCAAGTATTAGTTATTTATCCATTTCTACCTGGATAAAACTATGAACAAAAAGGTAGAATCTTAATTTTTTTTTTCTCTTTTCGTGACTATGCTTATTTCACCTAACTACGAATGTTGTCTGGGTCAGAAACTAAATTTAAACTGAATTATCCCAGCGGTGCCTCCATTTTTATGTAGCACCCCAACCCTCAGTAAATACCTAATTAAAAGGAACTCACCTTTGACTTGAGCGATGGGGTGTTTGGGTTCGATCTATTAAGGTAGCTACCACGAAGGTTTACCTGTTTTGTGTGAATGTTGTATAGCCTACGACCTTATGTGTAAACACAACACCGTTAAATTAAGCGGTGGCTTTACCCACTACACTATTTTAAAGAACTGACCCCAGACAACTCTTCGAAAAAATAAATGAAATAAGATTTTAATAAGCAGTTGTCTTTTCAGTTTAACACAGAATATTTATGTTTTTAGTTAACCAACAGCATAACTATCACCAAATTTGGTAAAACCTTGTAGAAAATCAACATTTGTAATTAAACAATAGAATTGCCAATATCAAAAATATTCAAAACTTAAATGGGCTCAGGTCTCTGAGCTACCGGTTGCTTAACACTTTAGCTGGATTTCTCTATACTTATCAAACTTCTAACAAATACAATACTTAGCTGCACTTTAACAAACAATGGGCCCACACACACTCTCACACATGCACACAAAACAATAAAAGTTGCAGGCCTGTGTGCTCCCGATGCGTTGCGGCAAGCAAATCCTTATCCTATTCCTCGCTCAGCATTCCCACAGTATATTCACTCACGGTCTGGAGTAATTCCTGGAGAAACGGTTCTTGAGGATATGAAGATGACAGTGAACTGCACCAGAAGTGAAGTCCGACTCAGGAAGCACGAAACAGTCCTTCCCGTTCAGCAACGCAGTCTTCTCCGCTCTCGACTCACTAGCAGCCCTGGCCCGTTCAACCACAGTGTCTTCTCCGCGCGCGGCCCGCTAGCAGTCCGTGCCTGTTCAATCACGGCGTCTTGTCCGCGCGTGGCCCGCTAGCAGTCCTTGCCCGTTCAACAACGGCGTCGTCTCCGCTCGCGGCTCGCTAGAAGCCCTGGCCCGTTCAACCACAGTGTCTTCTCCGCGCGCGGCCCGCTAGCAGTCCTTGCCTGTTCAACCACGGCGTCGTGTCCGCGCGCGGCTCGCTAGCAGTCCTTGCCCGTTCAACACGGCATCTTCTCTGCTCGCGGCTCGCTAGCAGTCCTGGCCCGTTCAACAACGGCTCCTTACCCTCTCGCGGCTCGCTAGCAGTCCTTGCCTGGTCAGCAACGTTGTCTCACCATCTTAAACCTCCACCCGTTCTCTCCTCAACCTTCTTCTTTTTTTTTACTTTTTTCACTCCCTCCTCTTTTTCTCTCGCTCCGCATCCCTTCTTCCCCACACCATGCCCAATCACCAACAGTTCACGTTGATTGACATATACAACAACCAATCAAACGAAAAGCATGGAACAATCACGCAAATCCACATATTCCTGTTTGGTTTACCACACACCCTTCTTCCACTACTATTCCGTTTAATGTAACTACGTAATCAACTATTTACACTCTATCATGAATTTATGTTAATCATAACATTTCCCCTTTCACTGCTTTTACCCCTAAATTACTTTCAGTTTATTTGCATTAGTATATTATTTCATTAACTAAATGAATTAATTATTTGTATTGCAACTTAACTTTAACCCCTGTACTTTTACACCGGGCTACATATGCTTCCGATAGGCAAAATTATCAGACAGCATGGGATTAATTTCCACTGTTATGCTGATGATACTCAGCTATATTTATCCATAAATCCTGATGAATCCAATCAATTACTTCGACTGCAGTCATGTCTTGATGACATCAAAAGCTGGATGACTTTAAATTTCCTGCATCTAAATTCTGACAAGACCGAAGTTGTAATCTTTGGGCCAGAGTCCTCAAAAAATAAACTTCTTAACCAATCACTTAATCTGGGTGGCATTAACCTGGCCTCTGGTAATAAAGTAAAAAATCTTGGTGTTATTTTTGACCAAGACATGTCATTTAAATCCCATATTAAACAGGTTTCCAGAGTTTCCCTTTTTCACCTCCGGAATATCGCCAAAATTAGAAACATTCTGTCCAGGAGTGATGCTGAAAAACTGGTCCATGCATTTGTTACTTCAAGGCTGGACTATTGTAATTCTTTACTATCAGGAAGTCCACAAAATGCAGTTCAAAGCCTTCAGCTGATCCAAAATGCTGCAGCAAGAGTTCTGATAAAAATCAACAAGAGGGATCATATTTCTCCAATTTTAGCTTCCCTTCATTGGCTTCCTGTTAAATCAAGAATAGAATTTAAAATTCTTCTTCTAATGTATAAAGCCCTTAATAATCAATCTCCATCATATATCAGAGCTCTGATTACCCCGTATGTTCCTAACAGAGCACTTCGCTCTCAGACTGCAGGTCTGCTGGTGGTTCCTAGAGTCTCTAAAAGTAGAATGGGAGGCAGATCCTTCAGCTATCAGGCTCCTCTCCTGTGGAACCAACTCCCAGTTTTGGTCCGTGAGGCAGACACCCTGTCTACTTTTAAGACTAGGTTTAAAACTTTTCTTTTTGACAAAAATTATAACTAGTGGCTCATGTTACTCTCAACTACCTTTATAGTTTTACTGCTATAGGCTTAGGCTACTGGAGTATATCAGGATCTAATTTTCTCACTCTATTGAGTTCTACTGTTCTTCAATTATGCATTATGTGTTGTCATTTCTGCTTTAACTTTCTGTTCTCTCTCTTTTATCTTCATAGTAGGTACACCTGGTCTGGCGTTCTGTTAACTGTGACATCATCCAGAGAAGACGGCTCACCCGCTACTACCATCTAATGTAGAACAGATTACTAGATCAATGTGTGCTTCTGTGCTTTTTTGTCTCTCTTGTTGTGTCTCTGTTCTGTCTTCTGTAACCCCCAGTCGGTCGAGGCAGATGACCGTTCATACTGAGCCCGGTTCTGCCGGAGGTTTTTCCTTTCCGCTAATGGGTGGTTTTTCTTCCCACTGTCGCTTCATGCTTGCTCAGTATGAGGGATTGCAGCAAAGCCATGTACAATGCAGATGACTCTTCCTGTGGCTCTACGCTTCCCCAGGAGTGAATGCTGCTTGTCGGGACTTTGATGCAATCAACTGGTTTCCTTATATAGGAAATTTTTGACCAATCTGTATAATCTGACCCAATCTGTATAATATGATTGAACTTGACTTTGTAAAGTGCCTTGAGATGACATGTTTCATGATTTGGCGCTATATAAATAAAATTAAATTGAATTGAATTGAATTGTTACAGACACACACACCAACGCCTACAGTTCTTGCAATCTTTTTGCTTTGTTATATAGAGAACCAGGATCTGATGGCTATCACAGATCCATAAATTACTCGGTAAGGCTAATTTCTAGATTCAATACAGGGTGTCTTCTCGCTCAGATTGGCCCAGAGTGGGATTCCCCTAGACTGGGCTCCATCTCTTTTTTGCCATTTCTTAGAGATGTTTTTTTGTGATGAAGACTCAGCCTGCCCTGTGATGCCCCCTACTGGTACTCTTTGGATTTGTGAGGTTTGAAAGTGATGGATGTTTGTCCATGGGAATGGGGGGTGGAGGACCAAGTAGGAGGTTTTTTCGGGGTGGAGGTAGAGTAGACGAATTTGGCCTTGATTAATGTACATCTTTAGCTTATAATAATAATAATAATAATAATAATAATTGAACTTTATTGATCTCACGCTGGAGAAATTCACTTCTGCATCTTGACCCATCCCCTTGGGGAGCAGTGGGCTGCCACTGTGCGGCGCCTGGGGAGCAATCAGGGGTTAAGGGTCTTGCTCAGGGACCCAGAGTGGCAGTCTGCGGGATTTGAACTCAGAACCTCTGGGACCAAAGCTCTGTGCTCTAACCACTAGGCCACCACTCCCCTATGTTAAAGGTCTAAAGTAAACTTAAAATAATGTGTGCATAGGAACCTAAAACAGGCCTAGCTCAAATAGTTGAACCCTAAATTGTAGATAAAATGCTTGGACTGTGGTCTTGACTGAAAAATACTGAATTCTGAAGTATTCATGCTGATTGATGCTAAGATGTTTCATTGAAGTTTGTCCGGCCCATTTCTTGGAACTGTTTTCGTTGTGATGTGCCTTTGGGGCACACCAACAGGGGGGGCTAACGGACAACTGGACTGTTTTTTACAAAGTGCCTTTCGGTCACACCAGCAGAGATTGTGTGACCCCAGAGACTGAGCCGCACTATCGACTGCCATGGAGAGCACGGATGGATGGACTCTGGAAGCCGGAAGCTGACGTGCTTGGATTGCTTGGACTGGACGGAATGACCGACTGTTCTGGGAGAGGGACAGACTGAGAGCTGTCGTTCCACTGGTTGATCATCTTTGGTGATGTGCCATTATGACACATCATCAGGGGGTCTGTTAGGATATCAACGAGGTCAAGTGGAACGAGCTGTTTATCCCAGAACTGCATGGCACACTTAGATGGCACCGACCCAAAAAGATTGGCACATATCTGTCAGATACCACCCCGGAGGTGACACAGTTTCCCTGCTGATGTCACAGTTTGGATGTGTACAGCCCTTGTATGGGTGTGTACCTAGATACCTATATAATGTTTGTGTGATGAGTAATCGGGGCTTCCTGCCGATCAGGAGCCCCTCAGCACTGGTGTGACTGTAACTGTTTCTCTGTCTTTACGTAGATAAAATAAAACTAAAAGCATACTTGTCTGTTTTATGCGTCCTACATCCAAGGTAATAAGTAAGTGGGGGTCGCCTGACTGGGTAAAAAGAACTGGGTCCACCGAGGGTGCTTCACCGTAGACGGGACACGGTGAAATAATAACAGTACCTTGTGCCAGATGAATAATAATCCTAACAGAAACTCTCTGCTCCGTTTAATCCTCCTCTCCAGTGGAAAAAAACTCGGCTCCCACAGTCGCGGCTCCGCCTCCAATACTAGGCCACCTGCGTGGTCCACACCCATCACAAACTCCTCGTCCTTGTCTCCAAGGTTGCCAGAGGTCCTCTGAGCGCTTCCTGGTGGCTCAGAGGGCTATCTGGATCCAATTCCTCGTTGTCCAGTTGGGTAACGATACTCTACAAGCTCCTATGTCCAGCTGAGTTAGTGAACGGCAGCCTAGAGTCCATTAGCCAGCTATTTAGCATCGGCTAGTTGCTATGCTAAGCTAGCAGCAAAACACAGTGCAAAAAGCTTTGAGTAGAGACTTCTCTGTCTTCTACCTCGGACTTAAGCACACTTACTCTCTGTGGATTATCGTGGGGACAAACCACGGCACAAATTATTGTTTATAGTCCAAAAACAAGCCAGTTTAACATGGAGATGTTGGCTTAAAGCCGCTGAACCAGATCTCTGCGCTGCGCTCTCTCACCCAAACTCGCGATACACTCAATGACTGCCTCTGTGTAGGAAATTACACTTCTCACATGAACCATTATTTAAATGAACTACAACTATGCAAATGGATGTTTAATGAAGCAAGAATAAATTAATTTGCCTGTTTAATACTATTTCTTGCATTTATGAGCTTAGCTATTTATTAGTGTTTACTTCATAGACTTTTCACTGCATCTCTTTATTTATCTGGGCTACACCGGTCATTCTAATTCACCTTTTTTAAATATTTGGCACATTTTGAAATATAAAAGTTTTTGATTTTGTTATTTTTAAAATGTCTGAACCTAAAATCAATCCCAGTGAGACTGAATGTGTGTAGACAGAGAGGCAGAGGACAAAATTATTCTTCAGGGGGAAAGTTTCTATTTGTCACTTTGTGCACAATCAATAAATGATTTTAATTCTGTCAGGGTTCTCTGTGTCTTGCTGCTCTAACTCTACTCCTCAGGTGTGTCTAGTTGGCTGAGGGGGCGTGGCCCACACCTGCAGCTCGTTGCAGGCGGCTTCCTCTGGCTTCTTAAGCAGATCGCTGACAGATGGAAGACGCCAGAGCCTTAACCAGTCGTGGTACGACGTGGCCTCTGACCCAACTCTTGGAAACCAGCTTGTGAGTTTTTTCGCCTTTTGACTTTGACTAATTTTGGTTCTCCCTGTTTTTGTCACAGTTTTTTGGTGCTTGGATGCACTCACCTGTTTTGACGTCTAGTCCGAAGAAACAGACCTGCAGAATCCGTCTGCTCAGATTTTGCTCTGGCTCTCCCCTCATACTTCCTGGATGTTACCCAGTGAGGCCTGAGATTCCCTCTCCCGGATTCTGCTGGCTCTTCTCTCACTCTGGTCAATCCATCTGTCACCACTGCCGAGGAGGCTCGCTCAGGATCCCTCACCAGTAACATCTGCCGTCCTCAGCCACTAGCCGCCTGTCACCAACAGAGTAGGATCACAGAGTTCCCTCGGCGCTACACCTTCCCGGTTAGGTCCGCCCAGCCCTATGGTAAGCTGCGCAGCTTCTAGTAGTTCTCCTGGTTCACCTTTCAGAAGTCACTTACTCTTCTTCTCTTGCAGTCTCTCCAGCCGTGACGTTCTGACCCTGCCGAATCGCCTGTAGTCCCGTCCGTTAAATCTGCCTGTTTCCTGAATAAACATCTTAAAACTGTGCTTTGCTTCCTGATCGTATCTGCATGTGGGCTTGTCATCTGAAAACCATGACAAATTCCAGTTACTAAAACTTCTCAACTAAAAAACATGTTTAGCTTTTGTTCTGTCAAATTAAAATGGTTTATTTAGTTTGATTTATAGATTATTTTACAGACATCAGAGATGGCAGCATAAATGGGGTTATTAACAGTACAGAAAACTGAGAGGGAAGATGAGTAATGATTTCATATTTTTCAGTTAAACACATGAAGTTGACTTCAATGAACTCCTGATGTTACACAGGATCACCAACGTAACAAGGTGCCATTTTCTGTCCTCTAAAATAAGAGCTCGATCATGATGTTTAAACAAAGTTGGTATTTACTGCAGGACAGTAAATTCATTGGTTTTATATTATTTTAGCATTTTTATAAAGATGGTTGTTTTTCTTTGCAGATCCTGACATGAAGGGAGCATGTTTTCTTGCATACTTGCTTCTTTCATTAGAATATCTGTGGCATTTGGGAGCTCGCAGAAGTATGCATCGGACCTTGTTTGGAAAAGCTTCTCTGTTTTCTGGACCAGACTGAAGGCCTCATGTGATGCTCAACATTTTGTTGAACATCCAATCATCCATGTCTTGGATGATTGGCTTTTAATTTGCCCAATTAATGACTGAAATTGTAAGCCACCAATTGCTTCCATCTTGTTGTGCTTCCTGTCAACATAAAGATACATGCATGTGTTGTTCATATGGGCCTTTGAGGTCTTCAGATCAGTTTCTATTAAAGGGAAAGTCCGATCAACAAGGAAAAATCAGTGGTTCATTATCTATACCTAAAACGAATATGTTCTTGGTGATTTAATGAATTTAGCATTAATCAGTAAAAAAAATAAAAAAACAAACTGTCGTTGCAATCACAGAGCAATAATGGCTGCCCGACATCACATCCTGAGACGTTCCTCAGCGGAGAGGCACTGCGCTCTACAAGCTAATTCAATAGGAACCATTCTACACAGCTGCCATCAACAACAATTATTTCGGATTTCGAGAGGACTTCACCATTGAAATTTGTGAGAGCTATTGTTAAAGCAACAATGCCCACGTGCATGCCAGTTGGATGTTGCAGTACATCGGGTAAAAGTTTTTTCACTTTTCAGTTATGAGGCGGAGGGATATTTCAGCTGTGTCTGTAGTGCAGCAGTGTCACTTAGTTTAGAGCCCAAACAAGTGACTTCACTTTCAGAAAGAAGCCCAAAAAACTGTAACCCGCAACTCATGAAATTAACAAGCGATTATAGAAAAAGGGACACTGAGATATTTCATCGACAAGAAGAACAAACTGAGAAGAATAACACAAAAAAAGGAGACGGCTGCCGCAGCAGACAGATTAAACTCACATCGTCCCTTTTTGGTCTCCTTGGCTCAAACTGGTATGGCTGAATTTCGTCAAAAGTCAGTTTGCTATCAAGAAAGTCTTCTAAATATTCCAAATCGCTATCAGATGATGATGATAAATCCATGGAACAACCACCACTGTTACTGATCTTTCTAAGCTGTGCAGGAGAAAAGCTGACCAGGGAGAGAGCCACATCTCTGCTGCACAGAGATCCACATCTCTTAATGCCTGAGACCTGCATGAAGGAGTGGGAGCCATCTCCTCATGAGGAATTTCTTTTGAGCTAGGCGCCCGCTCGCTGCCCAGATAACCAGATTTACCTTGGAGTAATTCACTATAACCGGAAGCCCCATTGCCACAACCAGAGACAACGGTAGAGGTTTGGTAGAGACATTAAAAGGAAAAGTTCAGAATGGTTCACTTAAAGTTTTCACCGTGTTTTAAAAACACCTGGAGCTAACACTATCGGTTCCTCTAGCATTCCTGGAACCAAGTTTGTTGATGTGGTTTGAGTATGTTTTAACCTAACAAACATTATTTCCAGAAGGATTTTATACACCAATGGGATATTTTTGTTTGTGTTGTCCAGTCTGCTCATCATGTCCAAATAAAGCTTATAAGTATTTTCAAATTAGTGGCAAAGGTCTGCTAGCAATAACCGTTAGGTTCCCAGGTAACATTAGTGCTACCACGAGTCAACGTAACTACGATTAATTTTAAACATAATGTTTGTCTTGGTTTTGCTCCACCATCGTTCCATAGTACTATGAGCAATATTACCACTTTGATATAGGACACCATTGTAGATTATATGGTGTTATGTATAACTTTAGGGTTAACCCATCAAGCAGCCAATAGCTATAGCACCCTCTAGTGGTCAGGAGGAAGGATTGCATTAAGTAAATCAAGTGTCCTAAAGATCTGTATTTTACTGAGCAAATCATTCTTTAAAATTGTATTTTATCAAATAATGCTGTTTAACTCAGGATTTGCATTGTGAAAGGGTTGAAATGTTAAATGTTCTTCTATATTAGTTAAGCTAATTTGATCTCATTCCACATTCTTTAAGAGGAACTTTGGTTCTATAACAACTGCAGTGAACCAGGATTCACTGAATCATTCTGATGATGGTGATCAACCATTTTATTTCAATTCAATTCAATTCAATTTTATTTATATAGCGCCAAATCATGAAACATGTCATCTCAAGGCACTTTACAAAGTCAAGTTCAATCATATTATACAGATTGGGTCAGATTATACAGATTGGTCAAAAATGTCCTATATAAGGAAACCAGTTGATTGCATCAAAGTCCCGACAAGCAGCATTCACTCCTGGGGAACCGTAGAGCCACAGGAAGAGTCATCTGCATTGTACATGGCTTTGCTGCAATCCCTCATACTGAGCAAGCATGAAGCGACAGTGGGAAGAAAAACCACCCATTAACGGGAAAAAAAAACCTCCGGCAGAACCGGGCTCAGTATGAACGGTCATCTGCCTCGACCGACTGGGGTTACAGAAGACAGAACAGAGACACAACAAGAGAAACAAAAAAGCACAGAAGCACACATTGATCTAGTAATCTGTTCTACATTAGATGGTAGTAGCAGGTGAGCCGTCTTCTCTGGATGATGTCACAGTTAACAGAACGCCAGACCAGGTGTACCTACTATGAAGAGAAAAGAGAGAGAACAGAAAGTTAAAGCAGAAATGACAACACATAATGCATAATTGAAGAACAGTAGAACTCAATATAGTGAGAAAATTAGATCCTGATATACTCCAGTAACCTAAGCCTATAGCAGTAAAACTATAAAGGTAGCTGAGAGTAACATGAGTCACTAGTTATAATTTTTGTCAAAAAGAAAAGTTTTAAGCCTAGTCTTAAAAGTAGACAGGGTGTCTGCCTCACGGACCAAAACTGGGAGTTGGTTCCACAGGAGAGGAGCCTGATAGCTAAAGGATCTGCCTCCCATTCTACTTTTAGAGACTCTAGGAACCACCAGCAGACCTGCAGTCTGAGAGCGAAGTGCTCTGTTAGGAACATACGGGGTAATCAGAGCTCTGATATATGATGGAGCTTGATTATTAAGGGCTTTATACGTTAGAAGAAGAATTTTAAATTCTATTCTTGATTTAACAGGAAGCCAATGAAGGGAAGCTAAAATTGGAGAAATATGATCCCTCTGGTTGATTTTCATCAGAACTCTTGCTGCAGCATTTTGGATCAGCTGAAGGCTTTGAACTGCATTTTGTGGACTTCCTGATAGTAAAGAATTACAATAGTCCAGCCTTGAAGTAACAAATGCATGGACCAGTTTTTCAGCATCACTCCTGGACAGAATGTTTCTAATTTTGGCGATATTCCGGAGGTGAAAAAAGGAAACTCTGGAAACCTGTTTAATATGGGATTTAAATGACATGTCTTGGTCAAAAATAACACCAAGATTTTTTACTTTATTACCAGAGGCCAGGTTAATGCCACCCAGATTAAGTGATTGGTTAAGAAGTTTATTTTTTGAGGACTCTGGCCCAAAGATTAAAACTTCGGTCTTGTCAGAATTTAGATGCAGGAAATTTAAAGTCATCCAGCTTTTGATGTCATCAAGACATGACTGCAGTCGAAGTAATTGATTGGATTCATCAGGATTTATGGATAAATATAGCTGAGTATCATCAGCATAACAGTGGAAATTAATCCCATGCTGTCTGATAATTTTGCCTATCGGAAGCATATATATAGTAAAGAGAATTGGTCCAAGGACTGAACCCTGTGGTACTCCACAGGTGACCCTAGAGTTTGAGGAAGATTTATTATTAACATGAACAAATTGGAATCTGTCTGACAGATAAGATTTAAACCAGCCTAATGCTTTCCCCTTAATCCCTACAGTATGTTCAAGTCTTTGTAGGAGAATATTGTGATCAACTGTATCAAACGCAGCACTGAGATCTAACAGGACAAGTATAGACACAAGTCCATTATCTGAGGCCATGAGAATATCATTAGTGACCTTCACCAGAGCTGTTTCAGTGCTATGATGAGCTCTGAAGCCTGACTGAAACTCCTCAAGTAGGTCATTACTTTGTAAATGTTCACAAAGTTTGTCCTTTTGTTTCTTTTGTATACATAGTTCCTTAGCTTCTTTTATCTTAATTTGCTTAGTAGTTTTAGTTAAGCTTCGCTAGCCCAGTAGAGAGGATTTGTTGATTGAAATATAGTGTTAATTCAGATAAACAGCATTATATGGTGATGTTCTCTGGGTGTTCATTTTATTTCTGTTACTAAATTCTTGAACTTGAAGAAAAGTTGTCACTAATTTATTCTATGTGTGCAGAGTTTGCTGTTAAAAGAACTCCAATGCTGAAATCATTCCTTTCAACTATTGTCCTGATATCAGCTATTTGGGCTGATATTCACCAGACAATACCTAACAGAGCGAGATTTATTAATAAACATGAAATAACTTAAAACGGTGTGTAATGGCAAAACAGTTCTATGCTTAATTTTGTTTTTTGGAAGCTGTGGAAGGAGGAAGAGGGAAGAATGCAATAATGAAGAGATGAAGAACATTAAACTGGGAGGATGAAGAGATGTGAGGAGAACAGATGAGTAGAGATAAGGTGAGGATGAATGGATTAGAGAGGAAGAAAGCAAGAAAATAATGAACGTCCTGCAGAGGACAGAGAGATAAAATGTTTGTAGTTAAAGACCCAAAAACGTCCAGAAGCAACTTGAATAATGAAGAATTAACAGGATGACAATAGTGCTGAATCAGCATCACTCAATGAAGACATCTGGACTCACCGAGCCTTTCTGCAGTTCCTCACAGCTGGAATCAGTCTAAGTCGTCCTGCTGCTGTTGTGTTGTACTTCTGCAGGTCCAACTCATCCAGAACCTCCTCTGACATCTGCAGCATGTAGGCCAGAGCTGAGCACTGGATCTCTGAGAGCTTCTCTGATCTGTTCTCTGATTTCAGGAACTGTTGGATCTCCTGATAAACTGAGAGGTCCTTCATCTCCATCAGACAGTGGAAGATGTTGATGCTTCTGTCTGGAGAGATTCTAACAGTGTTCATCTCCTTCAGGTTGTTGATGACTCTCTGGATGGTTTCTGGACTGTTCTCTGTCTGACCCAGCAGGCCTCCTAAGAGTCTCTGGTTGGACTCCACAGAGAGGCCATGAAGGAAGCGAGCAAACAGGTCCAGGTGGCCATTTTTACTGAAGAGGGATTTCTCCATGATTCTCTTCAGGAAGTCCTCCAGAGATGTTTTCCTGAAGTATCCCAACAGGCTCTTGATGGTGTGATGTTCCCCCAAGAATCTGTTCATCACCTCTGTGTTCCTGCTGGTGAAGCAGTGGAACATGTAGACTGCAGCCAGAAACTCCTGAATGCTCAGATGAACAAAGCAGTAGACTGCTTTCTGGAACATCACACTCTCTCTCTTGAAGATCTCTGTACAAACTCCTGAGTACACCGAGGCCTCTGTGACATCCAGACCACACTGCTCCAGGTCTTCTTGGTAGAACATGATGTTTCCTTTCTCCAGATGTTCTAACGCCAGCCTCCCCAGCTTCAGGAGAACTTCCCTGTCAGCCTCCATCAGCTCCTGTGGACTCCTCTCATGTCCTTCATGGTACTTGTTCTTCTTCCTCCTGGTCTGGACCAGCAGGAAGTGAGAGTACATGTCAGTCATGGTCTTGGGCAGCTCTCCTCTCTGCTCTGTGGTCAACATGTTCTCCAGAACCGTAGCAGTGATCCAGCAGAAGACTGGGATTCCACACATGATGTGGAGGCTCCTGGAGGTCTTGATGTGGGAGATGATTCTGCTGGACAGCTCTTCATCACTGAACCTCCTCCTGAAGTACTCCTCCTTCTGGGCGTCGGTGAAGCCTCGTACCTCTGTTACCCTGGCAACACATGAAGGAGGGATCTGATTGGCCGCTGCAGGTCTGGAGGTGATCCAGACCAGAGCCGAGGGAAGCAGGTTCCCCTTGATGAGGTTTGTCAGCAGAACGTCGACTGATGACTTCTGTGTGACGTCAGAAACAAGCCGACTGTGGTTGAAGTCCAGAGAAAGTCTGCTTTCATCCAGGCCGTCAAAGATGAAGAGAAGTTTGTGGGCAGCCAGCTGCTCTGCTGGGAGCTTCTGGAGGGTTGGATGGAAAACATGGAGCAGCGTGAGAAGACTGTGCTGCTCACCTCTGATCAGGTTCAGCTCCCTGAACGACAGCAGAACCACCACACGGACATCTTGGTTCTCCAAGCCCTCGGCCCAGTCCAGAGTGAACTTCTGCACTGAGAAGGTTTTTCCAACACCAGCGACGCCGTTGGTCAGAACCACTCTGATGGCTCCATGTTGGTCAGGTAAGGCTTTAAAGATGTCGTGGCACCTGATTGGAGAGTCATGGAGGTTCTGGATCCTGGAAGCTCTCTCCAGCTGCTTCACCTCATGTTGGGTATTAACCTCTTCACTCTGTCCCTCTGTGATGTAGAGATCAGTGTAGATCCTGTTGAGGAGGGTTCTACTTCCTGGTTCATCACTTCCTTCAGTCACACGTTCACATCTCCTCCTCAGACTGATCTTATGTTCCTCTAGAACCTCCTGCAGACCAACATCTGCTGGAACAGAGAAGAAAAGACAACTGAAGGAAAAACCTGATTTAGTGATGAAGTTGGAACAGAAACATCTGGAACATCAGGAGGTGTTATCATTAGAAGGTCTCTTAGTTCACATGATGTGATGCTAAACAATCGGATCCGTCCTTAGAAGCAGAACCTTGTTAGATGGTCAGACAGCAGAGTTGTGCCTCTGCTTTGTGGCCAGTATCTGTTCACTGTCAGGATCTGATTCACAAAGCAGATCAGATGAAGAAATGCTGACAGAAACATGCAGCAGCTTTCAGCAACATGAACTCTTTAGCATCAGGTCACCATTGTCCTCATTTCTCTGTTTCTATCTGACCTTCTCCCACAAACACAGCAGCTACAGAAGAGGCAGAGAGACAGAAAATGTTTCCTGGCAGCATTTTCAGCCTTAATGAAGGAAATCTGGAGGAAATGCTCTAATCTGCCAGAGAAACAGCTCATTGGATCAGGTAGTGTTCACATTTCAGATGCTTTTCTCACTCAGAGACTGGATTGGATGTTTTTAAAGAATAATTACAGGTTAGAAATGACATGGGACTGATTTGGCCCTTTAGAAGTAAACAGCAGATAGAAATATTCCATGTTTCTACAAATATATCTCCTGTAATCTGGGATCTATTGTCAGAGGAAATAAAGGTTTCTGACTCTCAGACTTTCCTTCCCTCTTTCTGTAAAGCAGCAGTGCAGCAGGTTGTTTTCTCCACCTTTTTGTTTCCATGCATCAAAATGAGCAGCAGCTTTAAGGAGATGTTCAGTTTTAATGCATTTAGCACAAAGGGCTGAAAACAGAACCACTTCAGATCAAACCCAATAGATTGTTGGGTTGAACACAGACGTTACATTTACAGCAGCTGCAAATCCAGAGATTCGGGGGAATTAATTGATCACAGAAAGACTTTTAAAGACTTGAATTTCCAAATCCCAACTAAAGACGTGGAATTAGTTCAACAGAGACGATAGAAGGAAGTTCTGATTGGAGATGTTCAGTCTCACCTGGAGCACAGCTGCTCTGATTGGCTGCCAGCAGTCCAGCTCCTGTTCTGAAGAAGTAAAACATGTAATCACACCCCTTCTCCTTCCTTTAGATCTTAACATAAATAAACATTCATCCAGATTTCTGCTTAAGTTTATAATTTGTGTAAATCAATATTTAAACAAATTAATCAATATTTATATAAACACACATTTACATCCCAACAATTATACCTACAGCCAACGTGACCAAGACTATTGTACATGTGTGTATAACCAGGCCAATGAATACTACTGGTTTATTGACTAACAGCTTATGATTATGTAGCTGTAAGTTAAGTTAAAATAAAAACTAATTTACTTTTAGTTTATAAACTGAAGACTGAGTCAATATTATATGTTTATATCTCTGCAGAGTCACATCCATCAGTTAGAAACTGTTTTCTTACTCTGAGTCTGAGGGTCCAGGTTCTGCACTAAAGTCTGGCATGTGATCTTTGGACCAGTCACTCCTCATAGACGGACAGCTGGATCCTGGAGGTTCTGCTCTCTGTCTGTGGTTCTGACCTCTGAAACACCAACATGTTGTTATTCAGATCACATCAATCAGTGAGAAACTCTGTGATAAAAACCAGAGAAGAAGCTCTGAACACAAACTGCTGCAGAGAAGCAGAAGGTTTAAAGATCCAGAAACGTTCAGACGGTTCTGTTGGACCAAACTGAACATTATCTTAATAACCGGGTTCTACTGGTCTGGATCACATGGGTCCAACCAACACCTGCAGGACAACAGGCTCATGTCACAGTTTAATGGAGCTGATGAGATCAGATTTATATTAATTATTCTACAAAGTACTTCTATAGTATACACTACTAATACTACAAAGCCCAGAAAGTTCTGGACACGGTCCGATTGATCACATCTAGTCTCTGGAGAGCAGAGGATCTGGTCCCTGATCTACATGTCACATGGATCAGTTAGAAACTGGGTTCTTACTCTGAGGGTCCAGGTTCTTCACTGAAGACTGGAGGGTTATTTCTGGACCGGTCACTCCTCATAGATGGACAGCTGGATCCTGGAGGTTCTGCTCTGTCCTCCTTTAGATCACAATCCTCCATCTTCTGGACTTCAGTCAGCCTGAGAGAGAAACCAGAACCAGTCAGTTCCCAGTGGTTCAGGTCCAGTCAGTGTCTGTAAAGCAGAAAGCTGATTCCCATCATGTGTGTAGAGGACCAGAGGAACCTGAGTTCAGCAGGTACCATCTGGGTCTGGATTGTCCTCTCCTTCACTACTTCATGCACCTCCTGATGTCTGCTGGCTGATCTCCTCAGAACCATCTGGAGAAGTTCTGGTTTATTTAGAAAATGAAGCTAAAACTGAGTGTGAAACCTTTTCAGGTCTAAACTGGAATCATGTTCCAGATCTGTAGAAACATCCAGAGTGAGGTCAGATGTAGTGAATGAAGGAGGGAACATTTCCTCTGAAGTTCTGATGAGTTGGTTCTGAACACAGCGGCCCGCTGCTTCAGTTAAAGCAGCGCTTCTGAAACCTTTCAGGTCCAGACCTCCTTTAGAGGAAGATTTTCTGCTGGTTCCTCTGCTGAGAGTCAGAACCGCTCAGAGACCAGAACATAAAGAGGAATCAGTGAAAACTTCACTTTTTTAACATTTTAACATCAGTCTGAACATCAGCATCATTCTTTCAGCACTATGTTACCATGGTAACACAGCAGAGAGACAGCTTTACTGCTTATTTATGTGACAAAGAGTCTGATACACTGAGCTGCTCCAAGCAGGCGGTCACAATGGTTCGCAGCATCACAGTCCCTCCTTGTTCCCCTTGGCAGATGTGAGGTGGGAGCCAGCGTGGCGTCCGCTAAGCTAGCAGTATGCACACAGTACACCTAAGTATGAGAGAGCCTTCAGGCAGCCTGTGCCCAGAGTACGCGCTAGCAACAATAAAACTAGTAAGTTAATTCAGTATAAAAGTTACGTTTGTTTTGGCCTTATGTTACAAACAGAGCAGTGTAGTCCAGCTACTCTGTCTTCTCAACAGAGACGGATAGACAGCTGTGGATGTGAAGGAGTGATATTGGACATTTGGGAAGAATATTAAGTGCGTCCTATAATCTGGTACATCTTATGTGTGCTAAGTAAGACAGAAGAATTTACCACAGCATGAGCTCAAACAGAATCAAGATGATCCTCTCAAAAATTATTTATTTAGGAGGAACATCAAAGTGTTTCAACTCCTTTATGACCAAAGTTATTTTCAGATGACCTGAAGTTTTTATTTATTTATTTCTTTGGCTGTAGAATCAAAAATGTGCAGGGAGTATCCTTCTGCCGTTTTGTCCAAGACTTCTTCAACTTTCAGTATCTGACAGTTATTCAGTATTAATTATGTTTCTGACTGAGCAAAAACTGTTTAAAGGGCAAAGCAACAAACTTCAGGTTAGTCCTGTCTGCTGAATAGACGCAATGAGAGGGTTAAAAGTGACGCTGTTACAAACTAGTCTGCATGAACCGCTGAACAACATTTCTCTGTTGTTTTCATTTCACACAAACTTTGTTATTTGTCAGTTAGGGCAGCAATTTAAAAATATTAAAAACTATTTAAAATAGAATTTATGTGAACAAACACAACATGGGATAATAAAACAGATGCTAGACAACCGAACACATCTGGATCAAACATGCTGCAGCCGTACAGAAAACTAGGAAACCAGGAAATACAAGGAAACGTCTCTGAAGGAGCAACTGGATCTAAAACCAGGAGAAAAAGAAGATAAAAACTAAAAATGGTTGTGTTCTAAAGGATCTGATTGGTCGCTTACTGTGATGTCATCAGAGGCTTGTTGTAAAATAACTAAATACTAACCATGACATTTTGTTCTGCAGGAGACAAACTATCTCTAAAGAGATTTTACAGAAAGGTGCGGCTGCTGCTGCAAAGAATCAGAGAAACAGCAGAGCAGTAACAGAACCAGAGCCTGTTCAACTAAAACACAGCAGCTTTAAAATAGTTTTTAGAAATATTTTCTCCCATTTTCTTAAACTCAGTTTTTGTCTGAAGAAAAGAGACAAACGAAGGAAACTGAGCATTTGTTGGTGCTGATAACCAGGAAATCATAGCCTGACCAGCACCATGGTTACATGAAGCAGCAGCTTGGTTCTGAAGGAGAACCAGACTGAGTTCTGCTGCTGGTTCTGTTCACAGTCCACAGAGAGAAAACCCACTGAGGGGAAAACCAGAACAAGTTAACACTCACCCTGATCCAGAGTCTTCTCTTTGTTCTGTTCTGCTACTAAATGGAGTCAGAACCTGTTTCTCCTGATCTGATACCTGACTGTAACTGACTCACCTGAGGCTCCGCCCCCTGTCAAGGTGAGTTTACCTGAGTTTAAACACCTTTACTTTCAGTTCTTCTTCTCTTTGCATCAACAGTGAACTGAGCTGTAAAACTCTGAGGTCAGGGTGAAACTTGTGTGTTTTTCAGGTTTCTTCTCAGTTTTCAGCTCATTTCCAGTCAACATTTTATTGCATTCAGTAGTTTTGTTCTCTGTAAACCAGGAAGTGATCAGCAGAAACTCTGGGAGGAGATCTGACAGCTTTAGCTGGACTCTAATCTTTCTTTATTTCTACGCTGTAAAACATTCAGTCCTGTTTCTACGTGGATCATTTTCTCCCTGAAATCATCTGGAACTGTTCAGCAAATGTTCACACAGTCAGCTTCACTTTCTCCCAGCTTGGAGTCAAAGAAAAGATTGATTTCATCTCTGACTGGGAATCTTCTCATGATGTTTTTATTGAAACCCAAACTGGAAGAAGATCCCAGTCAGAGCTCCAGGTCCAGTAAAGTTCTGGTCAGCAGACTGAGAAGCAGCTCAGATCAGTCTGCTGAGGATCTGGAGATGTTGAGGCTCTCAGCAGCTTTAGGTGAGTCTGATTCCAGGAGATCTCCTCTCCAAAGTGTCTCCAAGTGTCCTGTCCTCCTGAGATGTTTCAGAGCAGCATCCTAACAGCACAGCTGAGGAAACGTGTTGCTTGGAGATGTTCAGGAAGGAAGCAGAGCCTGTGTGGAGGTGACTGCTGTCACTTCTTCTTCCATCCACCTTCATGCTGCCAAGCCTCCTCTGGAGCTTCTGGGACAGAAAGCAAAGCAACATGTTGGTTTTGCTGAATCTCCTCCAGCTGCAGCAGTTTTCCACCTTAAAGCTGCTTCAGGGCAGATCTGAGGGAAAGAGGAGCTGAAGAGTTCAGCAGATGTTAAAGCTTCATGTCTCCCAGCTCAGCTTCATGCTGCTCTTCATGTGTCCCTGCAGGAAGCTGCTGCTCTCCCTCTGTGTGCCATGCAGCAGCGCCACCTGCTGTCCACACCAACTAACTGCAGCCATCAATCCTTCCTGTCTGCATCTGCTTCAGTTTGTCTTTAAACCATCATCTGTGTTGCTGCTCTGCTGGAATCAGACAGGAATCATGGTGGAAAGTTCAGATCTCTGCAGGAAGGAACTAAAAGATCATCTGAACTGAACGCAGTCAGAAAAAGATGGAAAAGCTGCAAATATTCAGCAACTTGGGGATCATGATTTCCCTGCTGTAACCTACCTGACCTTTGACCTCACAGAGCCCAGCCTGGAGGATCTTCTCCACCATCACTGTCACTATTTAAACGAGCAAATCAATCATCTGTTGCTCAGATAGAAAAGTTCAAACTGTTATGTTGAGTAAAGTTTCTCTCCTATCCTTGCTTTCTAAATGCCAACAGCCTGACAAAAGGATTCAATCTATGTTGCGCGGTTGAAGGCCTGATTGTGTTTAGTCTCAGAGAGAGAGCCAAGGTTGAGGAGCACAGATAGCGGTAGGCAGAAAGGAAAGCTGCAGGCGTCGGGGAGTCGCTCTTGAAGGCTGCCTCTAGTGAGCCAGATCTAGAAAAGAACATTTCTCTGTCTAGTTAGAGCAGATTGAACATCTTCCACAGACTGGTTCTGTTCTCCCTGCAAGGATCCAATAAATGCTGATTAATGAAGACCACCCATCTCCTCCTTGTTAATTCAGAATAGTCATTTATTTCCATCAACATGTCAATAAAGTCACGTCTTCATCTTCAAACGTCCTTGATCCTCAGCGAGCTCTGAGCAACCAGAGCTAACCTTCTGGTCTGAGCATCAAGTGTTGGAGGAAAGAAACCTGCCTAAAACCAGCAAAGTTCAACCAGGAAATAAAGCCACAGAAGTGAGAAAGTTTCCTTTAGACCTCGTCTACAAAAGCTTTAGAAGCCAAACTGTCAGATATTTAGCAGATAGAAGCTGCAGCCGTAGAACAGGATCCTAAAGAAGCACTTTGCAGATTTTCCTGCTTTCATTTCTAATCATCAGAGGATGGAACAAGTCGCTGCTTTGCCTCTTTTTTCATCACTCCACCATTTGGACTTTTTCCCTCTGCAAGGTCTGCAGCTGGAAAGTTAGTGAGAACTGCTTTTCTAACTATTGCTCTGTTTTCTCTTCTGCTGGGGAGTCCAGAGTCCGTCTGAGCAGCAGAACCGGTTCCCCTCGTCTCTCATTTAGCTTCTTAAATGCACATGAGCAGCAACACTGGAAAAAACTGAACTTTATTAAAAAATCTTCCTCCCAGAATCATGTCTACAAAGTAGCTAAAAGCTGAGCTCATGGTTCTGAATCTGCTTTTATTCTGATCGGTTCTGGATCCGTTCAAAGCTAAAGATGATATTTGTGTTTAAAAGTTCATGAAAAATAAAGTTAAACATTTAACTTCATAAAGAATATTTTAAAGTTGTTCAAAGGTTCTGGGGAAACAAACCAAAGGCAGCAGGAGATGGTTTCCACATTCCTCAGACAAGGATCATTATTTAATGTCTAGAACTGGACCAGAACCAGCCAGCCAGGTTCTGCTCCTTTAGCCAAATCAATACATGGTTCTGGTCGGATGGTATTAAGGTTTTAGGACAATAAACAACTGCAACATATTTCCATCATTATCAACAGGGTTTAGTGCTTTCATTTGCTTTGTTCTGGTTCTGAAAGCTAAAAGTTCTGGTCCAAATGGTCCTATCAGCTGATTAACACACATATTAAACCAAACCTTCCTGCATCTTTGTCTTTTTATTCCACATGGCAGCTGCCCGCTAACCTTTAGCTAACATATTTATTATAAAATGAGCAGTCAAGGTTCTCCTGAGGAGATCCATATAGAACCAGAACCGATCTGATAGAACCTCTGCAGGTTTTAGAAGCCAGCTGCTATTTGTTTTAAAGTCAGTCAGGCTGTTATCAGCCAGTGAGCTGAACCACCTTAATGACTCCATCTAACAGACTAGTAACACAGCAGTAATAACGCCATCAGTGGAAATATGGAACATACTAATAAACTGAGATTTACAGATGAAAATATGAATCTTAGTTATTGATCACAGGTTCTACAGCGGCTGGGTTCTGGTCCACAGAGCTGGATAGAAAAACAGGCTCAGAATAGACGTCTATTTTCCAGGTAGAAGCAGCAAATCTTCTAATGGACATGTGGAGGTAAAACAGCTACAGAACAGATATTTACTTCCTTTAAACAGAGCCTCTGCCTCCAGATTGGAGAAAATTACAGATTTATTCCTGACAAACGTTTCATTGCAGAGAAAAACACAGCAGGGATGATTCTAGGAGCAATATGTTGCTTTATTTAACTTGTTGTTCATTTTATATTGATTTATTGATATTGATTTATTGATATTGATTTATTGATATTGATCAGATTTCCATCTCTGGGTTAAAGCGTTTCTTTTCTCTAATCAGTAACAGCTTCATGTTCTACATCACAGAACTATGTTCACTAAAGCAACACTTTTTAGAACCAAGTTAATGATGGAAAAGGACAATAATATGTTGAGATGACGGTTAACAGTGAAGCAAACAGAACCAGAACTGTTGTGGGAACTGAGCGGGTCCAGAACGGTGCCTCCTTCCTGTTTTCCCTCCTTTCATGCCAACAGCAGCGTGCTGTGTGTTTTCTCCCTGGCCATAAATGCCCTCATGGTGGCCCACAGCCCTCTAGATCTCAACCTGCAGCAGCACTGAGCGACCAAACGTCTCAGCAAATTCCTGCATGTAGTGGAAGTTCAGCGCTGAGCAAATATTCTCCCTGGGTCCAAAAAACAGCCAAAGTTCTGGTTTCACCGCAGCATTTCCACCGTTCTCCAAGATCTCAGTCCAGACTCACCGCAGATCTGATCCTTGTTAAGGTTTAGAGATTAAAAAGTTAAAGGCCAACCGAGCAGCACCACAGAACTCACTGGTAGAAACTGGATTCTACTGAACAACCTCAACCTGCAGTCGGGTTCCTGAGCCCGCTCCAGGGTCCGACTCCTACAGAACCGCCTGGAACCAAAACGTCTTTAAATGAAACTCTGTTAGGACTGTAAACTTTTCTGCAGTAAAAGCCCATTCTCTAGTTTCTAAGGTTCTGTTTTAATGAGCCTTTCATGGACCACGGTACCTTGATCCATAACAGAACCACGGCTGCTGCTTCTTCTCTGGGTTCTGCTGGGTTCTGGTGTCGTGTGATGACTGCAGCTCTGTGATGTCCTCACAGTCTGATTTCTAAATGATGAACAATGACAAGCGGTCGGCTCTTTGGCCAAATCTCCATCTGGCTTCATGTTGAGCTGCTGGAACTGGGCTAGAAAAGCTGAAGGATGGAAACATTTCTGAGAGCCTCCATGTTGCTTTGCTCCCCATTCTAGAAGCTCCCAGCTTTCAGCTTCCTCTGACTCCCAGAAGCAGAGATTTCTATTTGCTGGATTAAAGATGGAGTTTTATCTAACATCAGGGCTGTTAGAACTGCAGCTCTTCTCTTCCTAAAATGCAGCGTCTTATTTCTAACGGTTCTACCTTCAGACTTCAGAGTCTCCCTTCAGTCCAACTCTGCAGTCTGCTCACTGCTCAGAGAAAACCTTCAACTGCTTCTGCTGCTAGGAAAGTTTACACACCATCAAAGCTGAGCACATTCATTTTCTCTGGCTTTTCATCCACACATCAGCTGCTCAACATCCATCACCTGCTGCAGAGTCCTGCTAGCAAACTTAGTTACAATACAGGCCCCTGCTAAAGTATTCACACCCCATTAAACTTTGTCTCATTTTATCAGCTGACCACCACAAACTGCTGATTTTATTGGGATTTTATTTGGCAGATCAACACAAAGCAGCACATCCAGGCTCATTAGTGGAAACTTTTTCACACTGAATAACTTTATCTAATAAAACTGAAAATGTCTCATCAGTCCACAGAATATTTCCCCAAAAGTCTTGATGATCATCAAGATGTTTTTGGTAAATGTGAGACGGGTCTTTGGGTTCTTCTGGGTCAGCAGTGGTTCTGGTCTTGGACCTCTCCCATGGAGGCCATTTTTCCCAGTTTCTCTCTAATTGTTGAATCCTGACCTCTGACCTTAACTGAGGCAGTGAGTCCTGCAGAGCTTCAGATGTTGTTCTGGTTCCTCTGGGACCTCCTGGATGAGTCCTTGTTAAATCACTCAGTCATTTAGATTTTACTCAGATTTTTATGCTAGATGTGCTTCGTTCCACCGGCTCGTTTTTTAGCTCGGCTTTTTTCACTTCATTCCACTATTCAGTTTAGAGCATTTTAGGATTCTAGATTCAAACTAAAGACAGCTGACCACATGGAGAATTGTGATTTTCTGGTTAAATTTCATGTGTGAAACATTTATAAATTTGCTAAAATTGAATGTTTTGGCCTCTTTTAATGTTTTGTTTCCCCACGTGTTAAAATGACTGCTATGCTGGTTAAGGCTAGTGTCTCGTGTTTTGTATTAAACGATTGCCTTTCTCCTTGATCTGACTTTCTAGCTTTATTCATCTGTATCAGTCTGTTGAATATTTCTCCATCATTATTCTTCTGGTGCTTCAATTTGCAGACGGTCCCTAAGCATCTGCGGAGCAGCGAGCTCTGCATAGAGTCCAATGTAATTCTCCCAGCGCGGTGGGAGACTCGTTTTGAGGAAACTACGATTGTAGCTCACTGTCTGCCTTGCTGTGGTTGCAGAGAGGTGTCGCTTTGTAGAAGAAATGATCCTCCGATGAGTTCTTGACCCGGAAAAGCCCAATCTGTGAATATCTTTCTAACTTTAGCGAAGTGATGTGAACTGGCTCCGCCGTCTGTTGCTCCGCATCTAGAAACCCTGCGTGCTGCGGTGACGTCACAGACTCGGTGCTCGTTAACCGCCAGATGATTAACAGGAAATCAGTTCTTGAAATGAATAAACGCTTGTGTCCATTTCCTTGTTTTCTCCGTCAAAGTAAACTTTGTTGTTAAGCAGCTTCCATGAATTTGGGGCGTCTGCAGGATTCTATGTGGAGGCGGCGCACAAACCATCAGCGCACCTGAGCCACACCAACACTACTCCTACCACATGATGCGTGTGGCGCACAGAAACAGCGCATCCATCCACACCATGGCCCAGTGCGCACCACGTGACGCACGCTCTCACCAACAAACGTAGAGATATGCCCACACAGCTGATTTCTAAGCAGTGATGCCAGGAACGCGTTACTTAGTAGCGCGTTACTCTATTGTGCCTACTTTTTTAATGAAGATCAAACAAACGCGTTACTTTTTCCAAACTAGTAATCAGATTAAAATTCCTTATCCAATCCACTCTACGTTACTTTTTTGGTGATTTTACTTTGGGGGGAAAATGGTTTGCTTCTCTGAGAGTGACGTTGCGTCACCTCCACCACACGAGGAAAGACGCAACCGGTGACACACACGTCAATAACAATGCAGGGAGAGGAAAGGTGTGCGTTTTCCAGCTGGAAATATAGTCCTTACTTTGAGTTTGTGTCATCTAAAGATGATAATATCAAGGTTGGTTGTACTCTCTGTGCTGGTGACAAAGTGTTATCCAGCTTCAAAAACACGACGTCAAACCTGAAGTAACCTTTGACCTCACAGCACAGCGCAGTCAAACTAAGCGGCTTTGACTGCAGGTGGTTCCAAGCAAAGAGCCGTGACTGCAGGAGGGCCCCTGCCAGCCAAACAACAAAAGCTGCACTTCGCTGCCAAAGCAGTAAGTGGTGGAGAGCTGAAGAAGTTGGTTGGGCGATATGTTGTTGAAGAAATGCTGCCCTTAAACACTGTTGATTGGCCCTCGTTTGGTGCCGTCATAAACCAGATTCCTACCACTATCAGTGCCGAGCTGCCCCACACAACATCCTTTTCATCTGACCTGGAGAAGGAGAATGCAGAGATGGAGAGAAGTCTAAAAGCTGCGCTGAAAGATGTCCACTTTGTTTCCACTGCTGCTGATATCTGGTCTGCTAACAACAGAAGCTATCTGGGCCTAACGCTCCACTGGATCAGTAAATCCACATCGGAGCGCAACAAGGCTGCATCAGCATGTCGGAGAATTCACGGTAGACACACGTATGATGTGATCGCTGCAGAAATGGAAAACATCCACTCTTCTTATGGATTACTCAACAAAGTAGCTGCAACAGTGACCGATAACGGATCCAACTTTGTTAAAGCGTTTCAAGTTTATCGGCCAGCTGAAGAGTCTGATGATGATGAGGAGGAGGAGACGGGGGAGGAAGAGTCCACTTCCACAGACGATGCTGTCATTTTCTGGGATGTGTCAGAAATCCTCTCAGCTGAGAACCAAAGTGACGGCCAGCTGTGTCTCCCACCCCACCGCAGATGTGCTTCACACACCATAAACATCATTTCCACCAATGATGTGGAGAAATATTTAACAAGCAATGCAGAGAGCAAGGCTGTGTTCAGGAGCAGCAACATGCACAGCTCTCTGGACCAAATCAAGGAGATCTAGCCTTGCATCAGAAGCAGTGGAGGAAGTCAGTGAAAGAAAGCTGCTGCTACCAACATCCACAAGGTGGAATTCATTTTCTGATGCTGTGAATAGAATCATAGAAATGCCCATGAGTGAGCTGAACATGCTGTGCACCAAGCTGGGAGTTAAGTGTTTCAAAGACAAAGAGTAGCAGTTCCTCCATGAATACTGCTCTGTCATGAAGCCTATGACTGCAGCCCTAGACATTCTGCAAGGTGACTGCCCATGTGGGACTTTACTGGCCACACTTGAAGTCCTGATGCAGAGGACCCTGGCAGGTAAAGATGTCCTCTCCAGGATGACTGCAGGCCTTCCAGATGCCACAGTGAAGGCATGTTCCATCTTACACTGCTAATGAATATGGAACAGAATATTCAGTGTCATTGCAATTCTGGGATAAGAAGATAAAATTAATACAAATTTTAATAAGTAACCTAAAACAGAATTTGATCCATGATACTGATCCCACAGTACAAGTAATACATTGAAATTACTTTTTGGCCTTATAGCCATAAACATACAGAATCTATTATATTTTTCAGGCTATCCATATTGGTTTTGCTGCTGTGCTGGATGACAAAGATGATCTTCTCACAGCTGCCAGTTGTCCAAAATTTAAACTTGGATGGCTTAGAGCTGCAGGTAGGAAGGATCTAGTAAAAGAACTTCTACCAACTGCTCCTGCTGCACAGAGTCCTCCAGGTGTGGCCTCCACATCTGCCAGCCAAGGTGAGATGGACTTTTTCTCCTTTGAGGTGGAGCCAGAGGATGACACCTACTCTGCAGAAAAGGAAGTCATGGACTACCTGAGCTCAGCATATGACCTTCACATTCTGCATCAGTTTTCAAACAGAAAGAATATTTTCTTGAAGTATAACACTCCAACCCCATCAAGTGCTCCTGTGGAGCGGCTTTTCAGTCTTGGAGGTTTGCTGCTCACGCCTAGGAGAAATAGACTTTCTGATAAGACGTTTGAAAAACTTCTGTTAATGAGCTACAACCACTGGTTCAATGGCACCACTCCACTGTTTCACTTCTAGCCATTACAGAATAAAAATAAAACAAAGAAACAAATGCAGACAATAGAGGTTACATTTGGTGTTATAAGCTGTTGCTCTTTTGTAGAACCACACTTTGCTGCTCTAATGCTGTAAATAACAGGTTCAGTGTTTATAAAATGTTTGCTGTTCTCTTGGAAAGGTTTAATAATAGCTAGATTAAAAAACAGTGTAAACAATGTTGATTATAAATGGCAAATTTTGCATTTACAATGTAAGCTGTTCAATATATCAGGATAAAGGGACTGTTATTTTATTTAAAGAAAAAGTATTTTTTGTGAAGTCAAGGACTGTCTTTGTTTTATTTTTTCAAAAAGTATGTATGTTAAGTTAGCTTAAAAATACTTTTTATTCATTTTCAAAAAGTATTTTGGCAAAGGCAAAAGGGACAGTCTTTGTTTATTTTTATTTTTTGAAAAACATTCAGTTTTCAGTTAAAGTTCTTAAGTTGAACTTAAAATTTCAGAAGTTGTTAATTTTATTGATGAAAATGCTCTTCAAATAAAGTGAGTATTGGCTAAACTGGTTATGGTCTTTTTAGTGAGGTGGTGGGGGCGTTGCCAGCAGCTGTATAAGTAAATAATAAAGTAACTTGTAATCTAACTCAGTTACTTTTATATTTAAGTAATCAGTCTTGTAACTTAGTTACTTTTCAAAGGAATAATCAGTAATCAGGTTACTTTTCCTAAGTAACTGTTTCTAACACATTCCAAAAGGAAGAAAAGTGCTAAGCCTTCACACACGGGTTAAATCCTAACCCACAGCTTAACTCCTAACCCTGATCTGCGTGATCAAGTCTGCGTGATGCTGGTGAGAAGGAGGACTGCCATTCCCAGGTTGGGGCGCTGTGTCTGTGACATCCAGAGGAGCAGCTGAAGCCACAACATTCGCTTCATTTCTGCTCTCTGGAAAACCTTTCAACCACATTTAACAGCTTAAAAGTCAGTTTTTATTTTCAGTTAGCTTCACTGCACAGTCACAGTAAGCTCATGGAAAAAGCCTCAGTCAGCAGAAAAGTAAATTCAGTAATTAAATGTTACTAAGGACATGTGTAGGTTTAGCCATAAAAGACAATTTCTAATATTAGTTTCTTCACAGTTTTGGTCATAATAAAGGAAAAAAAAAAACAATGAAAAGTAAATAATTCTGCTCAGACTCTTTAAATCACAGTAAAATCATGTAGGGTAGCAGCCGTCCAGCTGCAGACCCACTGAATGGTTTTCTTTCCTCACCATCTCCAGTGTTAGAAGACCGGCCAAGTTGGTTTCTGCAGCGCAGCGCCAAACTGTGTCCTTGCACCAGTGGAGATTATTTCCTGTTGTCCTGCTCAGGATTTAGATATCAGTTGCTTTTATTGATGATCAGCATTCTCAATAAATCACCTGGATAACAATGACAGGTGAACAGCGACGTTCAGAGAGAAGCCATTTATTTCACTAATAACACACTTTACCGCTGATGAACACAGAGAAATACCTTTCCACTCCTTTCTGTGGAAAAAGGAGCTCCTTCATATTCCTGAGCTCTGCACTTTGTTACATCATTTCCATTTTAAAAAGATCTTTGTAAGTTACCTTTGGACTTATTGTGATGATTAAAAGGCTCCAGGTGAACATTACTATATGAAAACAATGAGCAGGTTTCATGTTTTGAGGCAATTTCCTGACCCACATGCAGAATGACACAGAGAGCAGTTAAAGTGAAGAAGGTTTATTTCCAAAGATTCAGTAAAGGAGTCAAATCCACCAAGGTGAGCTCAGCATTTCCAGAATGCGCTTCGGGTTGGTCTACAGAGGAGAGAGATGAGTTAAGAGTCCGTAAGGGGGCAGAAAATGACAGGAGGAGAGGACTGACTCTGCTGTAGTTGGTAAGAGCGGGGAGGGAGTTAGGATTCAGTGTTGGTGGAGAGGGAATGCTCCAGGGTCCCAGAGAACCACAGTCACTTCCGCTAAGGTTGCTTTCTTGGGGGTGAGCAACAGGCTGGAGAGCGGGCAGACAGGTAAAGGAGACTGAGGACACCACAAAGCTGCAACGGCAGCACACAAGTCTTCTTTGAGAGCAACCTGAAGGTAAGCAGCGATCATCACAAAGAGTCTGAAACACAGGAAGGAACAATCCTGAGACCAAGATCAGAAATGCAGAAATTCCCCCAGAAAAGCCACTAAGACTGGAGAAGTGTCTGGGAACACCATCATAGGTAATCATCCGGCGAAGAGTGATGATCCTGCAGCTCCTTTTAAGCCCCAGTCAGCCTGATCAGGAGATTTGCTCCAGGTGTGCAGGATCCAGAGCTGACGGGACTCTCCAGCAGAGATCTTCTCTGAAACAGGAACTCTCACTCACACAAGGAACCAAACACAGCAGAATCCTAACAGCACGTGTGCCTTTACAGTAAAGCTGCCTACTGATAGAGTGCAAGGTGATGAAACATCCTACTGCCCTCCACACACACCTTCAAAATCAATCCGGCGCCACTGATATTAGGAGGATTGTGAAAATCTGCAGTGACTTTTTTAGGCCAGCTGTGCAGCTGTAGAGTTTCCTTTTGTACATGTGAAGCCGAGGCTTGGTCCTAGTTAAAGTCTGGGCTTTGGCCCGCCACAGCGGAGAAGCCTCAGCCTTTTCAGTCGCTCTTCTCCAGCTGTTTCATCATTTCTCTGCAGAGCGCCAGGTCTCTGTTGAGGGATTTAGCAACACGTTAAGGTGGAAGAACAATTTGACTCTCATGGAGGTGATGGAAAAAAGTCATTTACAACCAAATATCTCAACAATATCAGAAATTATTAATACTGTGTCTGGTATATAAAAAATGTCTGTGAATTACTGTCAATGGTGACATATCCACTTGATTAGATGGATAATATCAGTTTATTAACTAATGAGGACTGTAGTCAGGTACATCTGAAATAATTAGAAAAGTATATTTTATTTTTATACAGTTCTAATTTTTTATAAATTTTCTCACAGATGTTTCAGTACAAAAACTGAAAATTGCACGTGGTCATTAGATGGTGAATATCAAAAATATGCAGATATGATTAGATGGGTAATATCAGTAATTTATCAAAAAATAAGTACTGTAGTATTTTCAGGTACATCTGAAATAATTAGAATATCATGAAAAAGTATAATATTAACACTCATTTTAGAAATGTAAACTCATATATTAATAGATTTATTCCACTTAAGTGCAAACGTTCCTTCCATCAGAACAGAGGACTTCAGACACTGAGCAACAGTCCAGCTGTTTCTCTCCTCAGTCCAGCTCAGACGTTTGTAGCCCATGTGGAGGATCCGTCTGTGTGTGGCGGCTCCTGATGCACCGACTCCAGCCTCAGTCCACTCCTTATGAAGCTCCCAGATTCTTGGATGGATTCTGCTTCAATCCTCTCAAGGCTGCGCTTCTCCCTGCTGCTGCTGCACCTTTTCCTACCACACTTCTTCCTTCCACTCAACTTTCTAGGAATCCTTGGATCCAGAACTGTGTGAAGCAGCAGCTTCTTCAGCAATGACCTTTTGTGTCTTGCCCTCCTTGTGGGGGGTGTCAGTGAGCGTCTTCTGGACCTCTGTCCAGTCAGCAGTCTTCCCCATGATGGTGTCGCCTACTGACCCAGACTGAGAGCATTTAGAGGCTCAGGAAACCGCTGCAGGTGTTTGGAGGTAATTAGCTGATTAGGGTGGGACACCAGGAGTTTTCATTATTTAACGCTTTTACTATATTCTAATTTTATGAAACTGAATTTTGGGGTTTCATTCTTTGTAAACAAGAATTTTAAAAACAAGAAATAAAGGTTTGAAATATTTCACTCTGTGGAACAAATCTATGAGTTTCACTTTCTGGAATGAGTGACAGATAAAATAGAACTTTTTCACAATATTCAACTTTTGTTAAATATACTTGGAAATAACTATGTTTAATTTCTTTAAAATTCTAAATATTCATACATATTTAAGGGTTTTAGATCAGTTAAAAAAATTAAAATGTCACATGTAGTGCAAATCACATGGTTAATATTAAAAATATTCAGATATTTGGACTAACTTGGGGAAACTGAAGTCATGTTACAATGATGGACATTTTAAAGTATTTTCACATCAGACAATAACAGATGGAGGGTTATTTAATAAACATTAAATAACTTAAAAACCTGCGTAATGGCCCAACACTAAATCAAGCTTTTTAAATCCTCCTGCTGTTTTTACCAGAGGTTAACGTGCTCTACAGAGCCCTGGTGGAGAATCCATTTCCCAGTTTGGTCACTACTACTCCTGACCAAGAACCTTAGCGGCTCTTTGGGACCAATGTGATGATGGGACAGCAGGCCCAGCAGGTCCAAAGGTTGGACATCATGATAGAAACTGCAGAGCAGATTTCTTAGAAAGGATTTCTATTAAAGCCTCATGCAAGGCTCATGTTGAATATTCTCTTAGATGTCGTCCAAGTTCTTTATTATCTCATTAGAAAATGTGCTGACAAATCAGAAATTCATCAGTGATTGTTGCTGTTTCTGTTTCAGACTGATGGCACCATGATGGTGACAATGGATGCCAACTTTGGCCTTGTGAGAAAAAGGAGCTCTGGAAGAAGTGTGACAGAGGCCTTGATGGTAGCAGCATGTTTGTGAGGATGATGAAGATGGAGAAGAAGATCTCCTGTCACATCCTGATGGCTCCAAACCAACTGAAGGGAGAAAATATTGTCATATTTCTCCTGTCATTCCTGTGTCATCAGTCCTCATTGCCTCTAAATGATGTTTCTGATAGAGAACAAACTGATTTCTGCATTTGCAGATGTTAAGTGTTGGGATCCTGAGTTTCTGTGAGATAATCTGGATTTTGTTCCAGTTATAATAGCTTGACTGACGACCTCTGTTTTCTCCATTGATCAGGACTGTAGCAACTTCAAAGCTGCAAATTTACTTGGATCCAAAAGCAGCAAAGCAAACGTGACGTAACTGGTGTATGTGGAGCTGCTGCCGCCATGAAATACCATTAATGTTGTTGAACATGACTGGTGGAGAAAGGTGCGTTCATTAATCTGTGCAGAAGTCATTACCTGTGGTTAAAAATGGAAAAGCCTCAAATGCTTTCCAGAAATGCTGAATTCTCTGTTTTTTCCTCTATTTTCTCATGTATTGGTGATGGCCGAGTAGTGTCCATGTTATTCTGAGCAACAGAAAACTAATGAGTCCAACAGCGCCACCTAGTCACACTAGGAATAAAACAGGTTTGACATCGCAGGGGTGAGCAGTGCATTTAAAAGCAACAAGATTAAAAGTTTAACAACTTTACTAGGATAAAAATAAAGCCTACAAAGTGTACAGTGGATGATAGCTAAAAGCTTTGCTAAAAGTGCAACGGCCCGTTAAAATGGTTCCAAAGTGCAGCAGCAAAACTAAAAGCTCCAGCGGTGTCAGCAGTCAGAGGGTACCGAGGACCAGCCGCTCCCGCTCGGCGTCCTTCTGCAGTCCACCCCCCAGCTATCCATCCAGCGGTAGAGCCGGTGGGGCCAGCGTCTCCCCCGAGCCTCTTCTCCATCCTGCCCTCGTCCCTGGCTCGGATGGCTCCGCCTCCATCCAGCCAACGTGCGCAGCAACGTCAGCGACAGGTCCCGGCTCAGGTGCGCCTCCTCACCATGGCCCCACTACGGCCTCGCTGCTCCCGGTCCCGGGCTTTACTTCTGCCTCCACCCAGTCTGGATCTGCCGCGTCCCCATCACTGCTCGTTCTCGTCGCGGTGCCGGTAAACGGCGATTCTCTGATGATGCCTCCGCTGCTTCCTCCCCATCACATCTGGGCTGCCGGCCGGCCGGCCGGGCGCTCTGTCTCTCTCTCCTCCTCCCGTCACTGGCTGTGGCCGCCCCTTTTCTTCCTGTCTCCCATCACTCATGATGGGATACACCTGTGGAATCAGTCGCTGGCCAGAGGGAGGGAGTAGGAACCGGTGTCTCCTTCAAAAAGCATGCACACAAATATCCACCAAGCATGCGACAAAGCAAAGCTGGAACCACAACATGCACATAAAACAGCCTCCTTCCTACACATTGATCAGTTTGTTCTTCTGGAAACAGGCTTGCAGATCCACAATCTGTCATCAGTGAGCTGCTGAAAAGATGTCAGGACAAAAACATTCATCTGCATTTCATAGACGACGTTGAACATTTATTGGGAATCAAGTGAGACACGACCTGCTGATGTTTGATTCTAATGGATGTTTTAAAGCTAGAAACTGAACCAAAGCATCCAGATAACTTGTTAAACTTCTGCTTTTAAACTCAGTTTTGACTAAATCTAGTAATCCCTGTTTGATGCATGAATCATTTTAATAACTCCTCATTTTAACCCCAACTTTAACTTTAAAATTCAACACATCTAAAATGATTTTCTATCTTTCTGCCTGTCTGCTTGGATGCCAGATGTCGTCTTTCTCAGGTTATAAAGTTATTTATGTAACAGGGAGACGATCTAAGGATCCAGGTTCTGTAGAGCAGCTTCTGGTTCTGGTCCGTCTGAAATGTCCGGACAGGAAAGGAGAAAAAAAGGAAATGATTCATGTTTGAATTTATGATGAAAAGAGAAAATCTCTTTTCCTTCTTCAACGTCCACAGTGGACTTCATGAGGAGCTGCAGGTGAAGGTTTTACCCCCACAGTCCCTAAACAGGATTAAAATCTATGTTCTGACCTCAGCAGAGCAGAGCTGCATGATGAGCCACAGATCCAACAGAACCAGAACCGTTCTGCAGGAAGAACAGAGAAAATCCTCCAAACAAGATCTGAAAGTCTCTGAGCTGCTGCAGAAAGTGTTTCCATGCTCACCAAAGGAGAAGCTGGAGCAGATCAAACTTTATCTTTACTCACTTTTAGATTTTACCTTCAGAAAGAAGGAAATAAAAAAGATTTGATTTAAAATCATGAAGAAAAGCTTCATCCTCTGATTGAAGAAACCATCATTTACTCACTGAGCTGTTTGCAGCAACAGATAAAATGACCAGAGCTGCCCAAACATTTGCAGAAAACATCTAAAATATCCTGAAAAACCTCCAGAAACTGCATCACAATGAAGCAAACATGCAGCCTGAAAACTTTAGAGTTGAGCTTTATTTCAGATTTCTTGGTTACAGGCTGAAAATGAACCAGAGAGAAAAAAGATCAACTTTGCAGTTTCATCAGATTCAGATCAAAACTACATGGAGCCACTAAATGCAGCTTAGTTTTCATTTCATCCTCATTGGTCCACAGAGACAAACAATATCAGACACTAAATGACAGACATGATCAGATAAACAGGATCAACATCTCTAAGCTCAGAGTTCATCATCAGGATCCAGTCAGAGTCTCTTTAAACTCAAACTGCTGTAGCTTCAACCTCTGGATCATCAGGACAGCTCAGCTTCTCTCCTCTACTAAGATCATCAGGACCTCCACCTCCTGCAGAGAGAAGAAGGAGCAACAGAGGAGATCAGTGAGTGTTTCCAGCCTCTGGAAGCTGAACATGAACATCTCATCTGTTTGTGAAACATCAGCTGACTAAGAAACATGGAGGCTGTCCCTGAACACATCTGGATGAAACTACTGAGAGAAGGACACATGTCCAGATGTGCTGAGTGGACTTCAGCAGAGCTTCTGCTCTGTAGAAAGACCACATGGTGACTAAATGTAATGATGGGCTGTGAAATCAGTGATTTGCAGGCTGCAGTCAGACTGATCTCAGAGCTGTGACTAAGATGAAACTGATCAGCTGTTTCCTGTTGAAATGAGAGAACAAAGAGTCTGAGATCAGATCTGATGCTCCACAGCTTGATGAATGAGGACCACTGTCTCTAGACATGGTGGAAGGCTGTCAGCTGGAATCCAGCTGCATTTCCTGGAGACATGAACACAACAACAACAGTCATCTTCACATGGACACAAACACAGGAACACAACAAGCTGCTGGCTCCTCTGATTGGCTGATTGTTGTCTTTGTGTCCAATCAGGAAGCCTGTCACCATTCTCCTCCCACTGAGAAGCTGCAGCTTTACTGGAAACACTGGATCTTTGCTTTGGTACCAACTGGGTTCAGAACAGTTCTGCTGACAGCAGCTGGACTCACTCCAACCATCTACTTACACAGATTTCAGTTTGTAGTCTGGACTCTTTACAAGATCCTGCAGCTGCTGAACATCTGACTCCTTCAGGAAGTTTCCTCCCAGGTCCAGTTCTGTCAGATGGGACGGGTTGGACTTCAGCGCCAAACACAGAGAATCACAGCTGATCTTTGACAAACTGCAGCTCCACAATCTGAGTAAAGAATAAAAGATGTGAGCTGAAGCCACCAGGATGCAGGTTCTAACAGTCCAACAGAACCAGTTAAAGAACTCTCATTAATATTAATGACAACAAGCTGCTGCTTCAATAAAGACCTGCTGACTTCAGCTCTTCAACAATCAACAATATCAGAACTTTCAACAGTTAAAACTTGTTTAGCAGTTTTTACAGTCCTGGGGTCTCATTTATAAAACTTTGTGTGGAATCTGTACTAAAAGTGAACGCAAAGAAAAAGAAAATTGAGTATGGCAAAAAATATTCAGATTTATAAAACCATGCACTCACACACCAGCAGCCATTTTCCTTTCTAGATCACAGCTGTACCTGTACATTTGGTACCAGGTTCTGGCTCAGGTTCTGCCCTCTACACGCCCAGATTCAACCAGAAACGGTCGATGCAAAGCACCTCATGAATGTTAATGTGTAGAAAATGTGTCAGCTGATCATTTTTTCATCATGGTGACGTGGCAGCCACGGAGAAAAAGCAAAGAAACGTTGGGAAAATTTCCCAGAGAGGCGTTTATTAAATGTGGAAATCAGAGGTAAAAGCTCAGATGTTGTCCACATTAAAACAAGTTGTTAATAAGCTGTTAAAATAAGTTGTTAAAAGTAAACAACGCTGTGCTCCGTGTTGAAATTCCCCTGTGGCTGTGGGTTCAGATCCACATTCAGAGGAGAGAGGTTTCCCTCCATTATTAACCCCCCCCCACCCCAATAAAAAGGTGATGACTGCCTGGGTGTGAGCAGAAAGCCTCCTTCTCTGCTCTCTGGGGGTTGGAGAGCTGCCTTTCAGCTCCTCAGAGGGAGGTGGAGCCACTTTCCCCTGTGGGTAACAGCACAATGCATGCTGGGAGTCAGAAGCAGGATATTGGCCAGTCCTCATTATTGGCCAGGAAATATTTGATCCCTGAAAGCGTTTCCTCAATTCTCCATCTGCACGGTCTTCCAGCAGTGCCAATGCATCCAGCGAGCAGCATTACGCACGAGTGTGTTTGACTGTTTCCAGCAATTAAAGTGATTGCTGCTCACCTCGTCACAATAATCTGTGGAACACGTCACCCTGGTGATCATTGGAGAGAGGAATGTGAACGTAGAAAACCAGAGAAAATGTTTGCAGACTTTATTTAAGATTTAAGATGGCTTATGGACATTTTTATTTATTTGAAATGTCCCAGATGTATTTAAGAGTCACCAGGACAAGAATGAATAATACTGCGGTTTTGAACGCTTCTGATCAAGATGATCTATGATTAAAGTCTGATATGGAGTGAAATGAACGTCTGAGAGGAATCCTCATGCAGGTTGGCTGTAATTCACCACTTCACCATCTGCGTCACCAATTTCCCCGTCTCCAAAATGAGCGTACGCCTGGGTCAGAGTTGGCATGAGGACCACACATTTTCCCCTCAAGTTCATTTTTATAGATCCCAACTTTTGATGGAAAGTGGCGTACGCACATTTCAGGTCCATTTTGTGTGTATCAAGCTTTCTAAATGACAGCCCTGCTGACTTCAGCTCTTCAACTCTGTCAGCTCCACCAGCAGCTCCATCAATACAAACTCAGGTTCTGCAGCCAAATTATTCAAGTTTCACAGAAAACAAACAAGTCAGCAGCAATTGTGGAGGAAATATGAACAAATGGAGATTAATGCAGATAAATGAACTATTTTAATTATTCCACAGCCATAAAACATGATGTCATGGAGAATATTTAATGTAAACTGACTTTAGGAGCTGAAAGCCCAGAACCAGAACCTGGTACTGTGACATGTTGTGTCTGAGTGTTTTAGTCAGTAAAATCCTTCCAGAGCTTCTAAAAGTGCTGAAGCATCAATCAGGGATTATATATTTGTTCCTGTCAGACAGATTCCAGGAGCTGAAATTCACTTTTCTAAACTGGGTTGAATCCCCTCTGACCCGCTTCACATGAGGGGGATTTATACACACTGGGGGTCCGAATGCTGTCCGGTTCTGACCTGAGATCAGGGCTCAGACTCAGTTACACAGAGAGACAACATTAAAAACTGGCTCCAAGTCCAGGAACAAACTCAGGAAATATTTATTAGAATAGAAGATCTGAACTTTGTTTTTCAGCTGAATTATATCTAATGATTTACAGAAATATAAACTCAACTATTTTAAAATCATCCTATTGAAAATGTAGAAAAAGTGCTTTAATTAAGTTTTAAAGATATTAAAAACCTTCAAATAAATGAAACATCAGTATTTTTCATTTCTTCTATCTTCCTCTTTCTCAGTTCTGGATAAAAACTGAAACCCTAAACTGAAATTAAACTCATTGCTTCATGTTTTCTGCTGATTATTTAATAAATCCTGGCAGGAAGTTGGAAACAGAAAGAAACTTTAACTGGAGCAAAGCAGTGAAGAAGAAAGCAGACTTTACCATGAAGATCCTCAGTGTGGATCAGTAGAATATCAGCCAGATGTCTGCAGTTTAGTGTCAACACAACTTTCACATCACAAATATCAGAACTAAAACATGGAGTCTGACCTCAATATCTGTAGTTTGCAGAGGGGAGTCTGGAGAAAACCACAGAGCTCCTTCACTCCAGCATCTTTCAGGTTGTTTCCACTCAGGTCCAGTTCTGTCAGATGGGAGGGGTTGGACTTCAGAGCCAATCCCACAGAAGAACAGCTGATCTCTGACAAACTGCAGCGCCTCAATCTGAATAAAGAATAAAAGATGTGAGCTGAAGCCAACAGGATGCAGGTTAAAACTGAAATATGAACAAATAAATAATAAAATGTAGAAAATGAATTTCCCTGAATGTAAAAGTCCCAGAAACATGATGAACTGATGTCTGATATTTGATCCAGTAGAACTGATTTAAAGAGTTAAACCCAGCAGAACCAGAACATGTTATCATGACGTGTTGTTAGAATATTTCAGTCGGGCCTTCAGTGGTTCTGAGCTGGAACCAAACTGGACTTTAATAAGCAAAGTGTGACATCAGAGCTGTTAATTAATGCTGCTGTGATTGAATGGAAGCAGCTCATTTTCACAGTGACAGTAACCTTCTATTGAGGGGAACTGAGGGATTTATCTGAAGGATCAACAGCTGCAATAATTACACTTCACTCATTTCTAAACACATGAATACATGACTGAGAACAGAAGCGCTTCTACCTGTTCTACTGTCACACAGGATGCTGCATCACAAACAGAACCAGTCTGATATCAATGTTATCAGCAAAGAAAGCAGAACAAATTCCCAACAAACATCAGATTTCTTCATCCAACCATCCAAGCTGAGATTTAACTGGAGGCCAACAGTTCAGAGCTCAATGTTGCTTCAGTCCAGAAGGTGGAGCCCAGAACAAATGGACCTTTTCCAGTTTTTACTCTGCAGAACATCTGGACCACATTCAGACTCTTCAGGAAAAATGCTGCTTATTTTTTCCTGGACTTTCCTGCTTGTGTCTCTGACTCCTTTATTGTCGGCTATATTAGATGATGCTGGATTCATGGTGAGGATATTTACAGAGAGTCTGCAGTCATTTCAACAAGTCCTCCCATTGTTTAGATCCTGGCTCACTGAAAAGGGCTCCTAGAAAGTAGAGCTGAACAATATCAGGAGAACATGGCTGTACAACCGAGCAGACAGGACCCACCGGACTCTGCTTAGGAACATTTTTACTCCAACTTCCCAGAAACCCCTACACCACTCCCATATCTGTCATGGTGGTTCATCTGGACCTTTTCTCTCCACTGGTTCTGACCTCCTCAACCCTCTTTCTCCTAGAAATCCATCATCCTGCCTGTCTGGGTCATCTTGGGGTTCTGGGACCTCCTGTAGTTTGGCTGCTGGGCCGAACCAACAAACTCCAGCAAGAAGCTCCTTCTAACAGCTCCAACACTGAACATCTCTAGCTGGGCAGTCTTTCCATGAAGCTTTCTGCTTTCAGCCACATCCACCACACTCTTTTCCTCCCAGCTTCTCTGGCTTTGGTCCCGTTCTGACTGCTGCCGGGTCTGGCTCTTTATTTTTCTCATCTTGGTCCTTCTGGCGTCCATGTTGGATCTGCTCCCCTCTGCTGTGCTGCTGAGCAGAACTGTTTATGGTTCTTCACAGTTTCCCTCTGCTGGACTTTTTCTTTGGCCTTTGTGAGCGTTAACTCAGAGTCCATTGGTACCGGTTCAGACAGCTTTATGTCCTTTTATCCCAGCTACAGTTCTGGCCCGTATGAGTTCTTCTTCCAGTTCTCCAGAACCACAGTTTGCTGCCAGTTTGTGTCCAGCTGTAATAAATGGTTCTGCTCTCTCTCCATCTTGGTGACGTCTGGAACTGAACTGGGCTCTTTTAAAGATGATGGAGGATTTCCCCACATAGTGCTGCTCAAACACAGCTTTTCCAGCTCCAGGCATCTTTCTCTGCTCTAGTCAAAGGTCCAACAGCTAAAATGTCATCTGCAGCTTCTCCCACAGCAAACAGGAGTGAACTAACTTGATCTTCCTCACATTTCTCATCTAGAGCTGCTGCAGTCTGAAACCTCTCCAATCTTCTGGCCCACCTCGCCCGTTCTGCAGGACAGGAGAAGTCCAACGGTTCTGGAGGGGTTACTTGTACTGCCGTCTCCATCTTTGTTCTTCTATCCCTGGTTTCCTCACCTTCAGGATGTAAACCTCTGGATGTGTTGTCTCTCGGTACCTCTCCCTCAGCCCACATGGGCCCGTCAGGACCACATCCTAGCAACACCAGCAGCTATAGTGAGGTGGTCAGCTTAGCGCTGGCTTTCAGTAGTCATGGTCTGCTTGAAGCTGAAGCTCTGGAGCATTTGTCAGAAACAGCAACACAGTCCTTCAGAAGAACTTTGTTGGGGCTTGATTCATGGGGCCGGGTCATGGGTCAATGAAGTCCAAAGCTTCATTTGGGACGTCATTGATCTGGTGGTTCAGCACCTGCTTCATGGCTTTCAGCAGAAGTCCATCATGTGTAACAGCCGCTCCATGTAGCTCTATGAGGTCAACCTTCAAGGTCGTCCAGGGCAGCAACATGTGAAGCCAAAGCAGCTGAATAACCAACGTCTGCTCTTCCAGCGGGTCCAAAGATTGGCTCCTGGTCCACTCTGGACATCAGCAGCTCTTAGCTCCTATTCAGTTATTTACAAAACTCATTTTCTTCTGATATGAAGTCAGTAAGAGTTTAACTGGACAATAATGTTAGAAATTATTTAATATACAGTAAAACAAGCTGCTACCTCATTGAAATACATGCTAATAGTGCTTAGCAATGCTAACTTTGGCTCAAAGCATCATTCTGAAGCAGCAGAAAAAACAAAAACTTTTATCTTCAGTTTGCTTCTTAAAGTCTGTTACTTGTCTGTAACTTTGCATTAACCTCAGTAGTAGACAGCTTTAATCTCTCATCGTTATAATTCTGCTCCACACCGGGCCCTCTGGCTTGTCTGCTCATGCCTGTGCATATTCTCAATCATCAGAGTCATGGCAACTACAGCAGGATTAAATCCAAGGTTAGCAGACTTTCACTCAGTTTTTGTGAAAACGTTTCAACACCTGATCCAGGAGTCTTTGACAATCCTGGAGGCTCTCAGTTGAGCAAAGTGGAGTTTAGGAGTTGCTGTTTTTAGGCAATAAATCCTGGCAGGAAGTTGGAAACAGAAAGAAACTTTAACTGGAGCAAAGCAGTGAAGAAGAAAGCAGACTTTACCATGAAGATCCTCAGTGTGGATCAGTAGAATATCAGCCAGATGTCTGCAGTTTAGTGTCAACACAACTTTCACATCACAAATATCAGAACTAAAACATGGAGTCTGACCTCAATCTCTGTAGTTTGCAGAGGGGAGTCTGGAGAAAACCACAGAGCTCCTTCACTCCAGCATCTTTCAGGTCTTTGTTGTCACTCAGGTCCAGTTCTGTCAGATGGGAGGGGTTGGACTTCAGAGCCAATCCCACAGAAGAACAGCTGATCTCTGACAAACTGCAGTTCCTCAATCTGAATAAAGAATAAAAGATGTGAGCTGAAGCCACCAGGATGCAGGTTAAAACTGAAATATGAACAAATAATTATTAAAATGTAGAAAATTAATTTCCCTGAATGTAAAAGTCCCAGAAACATGATGAACTGATGTCTGATATTTGATCCAGTAGAACTGATTTAAAGAGTTAAACCCAGCAGAACCAGAACATGTTATCATGACGTGTTGTTAGAATATTTCAGTCGGGCCTTCAGTGGTTCTGAGCTGGAACCAAACTGGACTTTAATAAGCAAAGTGTGACATCAGAGCTGTTAATTAATGCTGCTGTGATTGAATGGAAGCAGCTCATTTTCACAGTGACAGTAACCTTCTATTGAGGGGAACTGAGGGATTTATCTGAAGGATCAACAGCTGCAATAATTACACTTCACTCATTTCTAAACACATGAATACATGACTGAGAACAGAAGCGCTTCTACCTGTTCTACTGTCACACAGGATGCTGCATCACAAACAGAACCAGTCTGATATCAATGTTATCAGCAAAGAAAGCAGAACAAATTCCCAACAAACATCAGATTTCTTCATCCAACCATCCAAGCTGAGATTTAACTGGAGGCCAACAGTTCAGAGCTCAATGTTGCTTCAGTCCAGAAGGTGGAGCCCAGAACAAATGGACCTTTTCCAGTTTTTACTCTGCAGAACATCTGGACCACATTCAGACTCTTCAGGAAAAATGCTGCTTATTTTTTCCTGGACTTTCCTGCTTGTGTCTCTGACTCCTTTATTGTCGGCTATATTAGATGATGCTGGATTCATGGTGAGGATATTTACAGAGAGTCTGCAGTCATTTCAACAAGTCCTCCCATTGTTTAGATCCTGGCTCACTGAAAAGGGCTCCTAGAAAGTAGAGCTGAACAATATCAGGAGAACATGGCTGTACAACGAGCAGACAGGACCCACCGGACTCTGGTTAGGAACATTTTTACTCCAACTTCCCAGAAACCCCTACACCACTCCCATATCTGTCATGGTGGTTCATCTGGACCTTTTCTCTCCACGGTTCTGACCTCCTCAACCCTCTTTCTCCTAGAAATCCATCATCCTGCCTGTCTGGGTCATCTTGGGGTTCTGGGACCTCCTGTAGTTTGGCTGCTGGGCCGAACCAACAAACGTCCAGCAAGAAGCTCCTTCTAACAGCTCCAACACTGAACATCTCTAGCTGGGCAGTCTTTCCATGAAGCTTTCTGCTTTCAGCCACATCCACCACACTCTTTTCCTCCCAGCTTCTCTGGCTTTGGTCCCGTTCTGACTGCTGCCGGGTCTGGCTCTTTATTTTTCTCATCTTGGTCCTTCTGGCGTCCATGTTGGATCTGCTCCCCTCTGCTGTGCTGCTGAGCAGAACTGTTTATGGTTCTTCACAGTTTCCCTCTGCTGGACTTTTTCTTTGGCCTTTGTGAGCGTTAACTCAGAGTCCATTGGTACCGGTTCAGACAGCTTTATGTCCTTTTATCCCAGCTACAGTTCTGGCCCGTATGAGTTCTTCTTCCAGTTCTCCAGAACCACAGTTTGCTGCCAGTTTGTGTCCAGCTGTAATAAATGGTTCTGCTCTCTCTCCATCTTGGTGACGTCTGGAACTGAACTGGGCTCTTTTAAAGATGATGGAGGATTTCCCCACATAGTGCTGCTCAAACACAGCTTTTCCAGCTCCAGGCATCTTTTCTCTGCTCTAGTCAAAGGTCCAACAGCTAAAATGTCATCTGCAGCTTCTCCCACAGCAAACAGGAGTGAACTAACTTGATCTTCCTCACATTTCTCATCTAGAGCTGCTGCAGTCTGAAACCTCTCCAATCTTCTGGCCCACCTCGCCCGTTCTGCAGGACAGGAGAAGTCCAACGGTTCTGGAGGGGCTTACTTGTACTGCCGTCTCCATCTTTGTTCTTCTATCCCTGGTTTCCTCACCTTCAGGATGTAAACCTCTGGATGTGTTGTCTCTCGGTACCTCTCCCTCAGCCCACATGGGCCCGTCAGGACCACATCCTAGCAACACCAGCAGCTATAGTGAGGTGGTCAGCTTAGCGCTGGCTTTCAGTAGTGATGGTCTGCTTGAAGCTGAAGCTCTGGAGCATTTGTCAGAAACAGCAACACAGTCCTTCAGAAGAACTTTGTTGGGGCTTGATTCATGGGGCCGGGTCATGGGTCAATGAAGTCCAAAGCTTCATTTGGGACGTCATTGATCTGGTGGTTCAGCACCTGCTTCATGGCTTTCAGCAGAAGTCCATCATGTGTAACAGCCGCTCCATGTAGCTCTATAATGAACCAGCAGGTTAAATAGGGATGTAGTACTATGGACCGGGCCCTGGAACCTTTAATCATGGCTCAGCGTACCACCTATTCACAGGAGATACTACTTGTTATTTATTTAGATTTCTCCTCAATAATTACTGTTTAGTTTAATGCTTCTGCCTCCACTTAGCAGCAATTTATCAATTTCTAAACCTTAGATAACCTACGAAGAATGAAATTTTAGTCCATTCTAATCTGATGTTAGAAACACTCCTGTGAAATAGAAAATACTACATAATTATAAGACAAAACTGAGATCCAGGAAATACAATAATAATTAAATTCAAAATAATTCCAATCACACCAAATGTGATCTCAGCAGTGTCACAATAGTTTCTAACAATATTCACCTCTCAGGTTTATCAGGTCAAACTGCTCTCAGTCCAAAACATCACTTATCAGGTCAGCTAATATTGACTAAATACGGATAATTGAAGCCAGAATAAAGCGCTGCAGGCCTGAGGCGTTGCTTGGGTTTGTTGTGGCTAAAAACAAACATCCAGTTCACTTGCTGAGCAAACCAACTAAAATCAAGTGAACTTGTTAGGTTCATGGAGCCCAAATCCTTTAGAGTTTGGACTGGATGGGGAAGGCTAGATGGGGGATCCCTTTAATGTGCAGCTGGTCCAGATGAGGAGGCAGGTGAGGGCAAAGGTCAACCCTCAAGGTCGTCCAGGGCAGCAACATGTGAAGCCAAAGCAGCTGAATAACCAACATCTGCTCTTCCAGCTGAAGAAGGAACCAGACTTTACCATGAAGATCCTCAGTGTGGATCAGTAGAATATCAGCCAGATGTCTGCAGTTTAGTGTCAACACAACTTTCACATCACAAATATCAGAACTAAAACATGGAGTCTTACTTTAATATCTGTAGTTTGCAGAGGGGAGTCTGGAGAAAACCACAGAGCTCCTTCACTCCAGCATCTTTCAGGTCTTTGTTGTCACTCAGGTCCAGTTCTGTCAGATGGGAGGGGTTGGACTTCAGAGCCAATCCCACAGAAGAACAGCTGATCTCTGACAAACTGCAGCTCTCCAATCTGAATAAAGAATAAAAGAAGTGAGCTGAAGCCAACAGGATGCTAACCTGACCCTAGCAAGATTGATTTCGCTCCGCCTAGCTCCACTCACATCCATCTGGGACCTCTCCCATAGAGAGTAATTTCTCCAACCAATTTTATTGTCCAGCCAATCAGGACGCAGGGCTGGAGTTTCATAGATGTGACGTAGTGGAGAAGCGACCGTGAAAAAAAACAATGGCGGCTCGCATCGAGGAAGCAAGCATTAGCATTGATACTGCTATCTCTTCCGTGTTGTCCAATCTACCTAATATTGTTTCATTAAAAGAACATCAGAGAACGGCTCTGAAGGCTTTTGTTGGTGGAAACCATGTTTTCGCCCTTCTCCCGACTGGATTTGTTTTCCAGGGCGCGCCCGTGGCGGAGCGGTTAGCGCTAACTATGTTAGGAGGCCTTTAGTCCTCAACGCGGTCGGTCCGGGATCGACTCCGACCCGCGGCGCTTTGCCGCCTGTCTCCCCCCCTCTTCCTGTCAGCTCACTGTCAATAAAACACGTGCCACTAGAGCTGCAAACACATAAAAAAAAAGTTTTGTTTTTCCTGCGTCGCTCTCATCAGCGTCACGGGTTAGCTTCGGTGTGAGTGGTTGAAATAGCACGTCGATAAAGATGACAAACAAGTGGCTTATCCAATCATATGCAGGGATTTTTGATAATGCCCAGCCATCTGAAAAAGCCATTCCGATGGATCTGTTCCAGATGAATAAGTGGAGCTAAGCGGAGCAAAATACATCTGGCTAGGGTCAGGTTAACAAGGATGCAGGTTAAAACTGAAATATGAACAAATAAATGATAAAATGTAGAAAATGAATTTCCCTGAATGTAAAAGTCCCAGAAACATGATGAACTGATGTCTGATATTTGATCCAGTAGAACTGATTTAAAGAGTTAAACCCAGCAGAACCAGAACATGTTATCATGACGTGTGAAGGTCCAGATCAAGGTGTGTTTCTCAGCAGTGGCGGCTGGTGATGAAGATGTTCTGGGGTTAGGGTTGGGGGGGGCACTAGAGGTTGGAGATTACCACACAACAATAAACTCTACTTGAACATAAATCCATCCATGATCACTTGCTGCTGCTGGATATTTAAGTCTGATTGCTCTGGCGTCTGTTTAAAATGCTGCTGTCTTCTAGTCTGGCTCAGGGTTCTGGTAGAACAGTGGTTCTCAGACCCATAATGTTCTAAACATGGATCATTTAACAGAGTTTCAGCTCAGATTGTTCTGGATTCATCTTCAACCTAAACCAGCAGCCTGCATGGAGGGTTTTCTCTAAGGAAACATGGCGTCTGTTTAAAGTTCTGCTCATTCAGTCCCTGATCACTGAACATTGGTCCCATGTTCTGCTGCTGGGCTCAGATGTTCTCCATCATACTGGGTCAGTTGTTCTCAGTGGGTCTCTGTGTGTCTGGTGGGTCATTCTGAGAACTAAAACCTACGATGAGGAGACTTTATTTTTTAAGTATAAAGAAGCAGTATAAGAATCTGAAATAAGGAAATAATTTATTTACACAATAAACATGTTTTGAAATTGCATTCAAACAGTTGTGACACAGACAGTTCTTTACAAAAACAGGTAATAAAGCATGAGTGAATGATGGTACTTGGATAAATAAAGAAAACTAACCTCAGGATGTTAACTCTGCAGACTGAACTCTTCAGTATCTCACACAGATGCTTCATTCCAGAGTCTTTCACTCCTTCGATCTCTTTTATCTCCACTTCAGTCAGATGAGAGGGGTTAGACTTCAGAATTGAGGCTACAACTTCAACTTCAGTCTCTGAGAGTTTGCAGCCATTAAGTCTGTGATTAGGGAAAAATAAGGTAGTTCTTATTAAACCAGACAACATGATAAACAAAGACTAAAATAGGATGACTGAACAGTGATGACATCATCTGATCTTCCCATCAGTGTCTGTGTTTGACACGACAAAATGAGTCTCTTCATTCTCTTCAGAGAGCTGTTTGACAAAACCAAGATAACAGATTAAACCAGGATTTTCCAGATATCCTGGCTAAATTAAGCCTCGACTCGGTTTCCCAAAAGCATTAACATCAGTTACCATGGTGATTTATTCTCTCAGCTAGCATGCTCCAGACCAGGCTAACAGTCAGGTTTAGTTAATCCTGATGCCTTCTCTGTTCAGTCAGCGGTCACACTGATCAGAAACCAGTGAGTTTTGTCTATGATTCTGTTTTATTATCTGTGTTTTGGTATTTTTTATCGGCCTGTTTTAAAATACCACTGATGCACACTGGCATTCAGTCAAGTACTATTATTATTTAAACACTTGTTTCAAGGTGGATGAACATGTCTGTTCTCAGGACCTTCAGATCACTTCACTGTGATATAAACTGGACCCCAGTGGTAACTTTATCAGACGTGATGATTTACAGAACAAGCTTGGGTCCCTGATAGGAAATACAGGTGCTAGTCACATAATTACAATATCATTAAAAAGTTTCCTTTTTCAGTAATTCCATTCAAAAAGTGGAACATGTACAGGTCCTTCTCAAAATATTACCATATTGTGACAAAGTTCATTATTTTCCATAATGTAATGAAAAACTTGAACATTCATATATTTTAGATTCATTGCACACTAACTGAAATATTTCAGGTCTTTTATTATAATGAACTCTATCACAATATGCTAATATTTTGAGAAGGACCAGTATATTATATTCATTCATCACACACAGACTGATATACGCATTTCAAGTGTTTCAGAGTTTATACAGGAATGAGTAACTTTAATTTAATGCCATCAACAAGTACCCATTCATGTATAACAGCGTATCTATCAAGAGAGAGAGACAGAGAGAAATTTTAAACTTCAAAAAAAAGAACCTCAGTCAAAAAGGGACTTCAGTTAAGTCATTTTTATCATTTAAGGAACTGAATGCAGTATTTGCAAGCCATACTCTGATTGGATGGACAGAAACCTGTCTGTGATTGGCTAGTGAGGTCTACAGTTTTTGAAGTTAGGAGCGCACAGACAGAGTCGAGCGAGCGGAGAAACCATAGACATTATATTTTATGTCTATGGGAGAAACAGCCGAGCGAGAGCACAGCTGTGTTGAGCGTGGAAGGATTGGGTCGAGCGCACGAGCAGACACGGAACCGAGCGCGAGGAGGATAGTGGATTGAGAAGAGTTTATCAGAGTTGATGGCGCGGGTGATGTTTAAACGCTGAGTACCTGTCTCACTGCGCGCTCAAACAAAATGCACAGATATCGCTCCAGAAGTTGGTATATGCAACGCTGACTGAAAAATAAGTGGGAATACGCCGTATACCCGCGTATACCCTGGACTACACCACTGCCTGTCCAATTTCATGTGAGATCGTAAAGCTTTGACACCCATTGTGCAAAGCTTCATTCTTTTTACAAACACGGCAAAATCCTTCGTCACATTTACCGTCGACAGGCTGCAGCCACATCCCGAACTCCTTGTTTTGGGATTCCCCCGGAGGAGCTGGCCCAAGTGGCTGGAGAGAGGGACGTCTGTCACAGTGGGTAAAAATGTTTGAAAAACTCCTTGTTTTTCCACCCATTTTCCCCATTCTCTAGCTCTTTCTCCGCCTCGTGCTTCATTTCTGAACATAGTAAAAACATACGGCTTTGCGAACAACCGGAAGCAGTTCAGTGTGTTTGGCTCTGCTGCTGAATCAGTTATATCTGATATAATATATCTGACGACATTTTTTGTATGAACGCATTTTTTTTTTTTTAGAAAAACAATAAGGCATTTAAAGCTATCGATACTCACATTTAACGACTTTTAATGCCATTTAAGGCCTTAATTTACATTTTTTTATAATTTAATGACGTTTAATGCTTTTTAATGACCCGTGGAAACCCTGTGTTTATTCCTTTGAATTTCAATGATTATAACAAATGAAAACCCAAAATGTTGGTCAACTGACAAGTAAGAACATGAAAACTGTGATCATGTACAGCACTGAATAATTAGTTGGGGCTCCTTTTCCCTGGATTACTGCAGCAATGCAGCAAGGCCTGGAGTCGACCAGTCTGTGGCGCTGCTCAGGTGTTATGAGAGCCCAGGTTGCTCTGATTCTATTCTAATTCTCTGAGATACTGTATCTGGGGTTTTCATTAGTTATCAGTTATAATAACCAACATTCAAAGAAATAAACACTTGAAATATGCCTGTCTGTGTGTAATGAAAGAATATAATATACTTTTTGAATGGAATTAGTGGGGAAAAATGACTTTTTCATAATACTATAATTATATGAGCAGCACAATCAAATTTAATCTTCTTAGCCTCAGCTGAAGTTCTCCAGTCTCAACCTGTAAGGTACCTAGAAATGTCCTAAAAGCTCCACAGCATACACAGACATTCAGAATGAATGAATTTTATACAACCAGAATCCAGGTTTGGTCTCATTAGAGCCTGATAAATCCCCATCAATTATCTTCTCATTGCCCCCCAATCCTGTCCAGATAGACATTTAAACACATTATTTACTTTTTAACATTTATTTTAACTGACTCTATATGCTGATTCAATGTAAGATACTCTACAAGCTCCTCTGTCCAGCTGAGTTAGCGAACGGCAGCCTAGAGCACAGACATATATACGTAGACGCGTCATAGGGCGCAGGATCGCACGTCAACGTCACCGCCATATTGTATGTGGCAGAAAAAAGTTGAGTTCTGTTATTGTGAATATATATATTCACAATAACATATACATATGTATAAAATATACATACACATATACATATATATATATATACACATATATATATATATATATATATATATATATATATATATATATATATATATATATATATTATATTATATTATATATATATATATATTTTGGGTGAGTATTAAAGAGGTAAAATTAATAAAATGAGAGGATTGCGTCTCTGCTATTCGCGGATGACGTGGTCCTATTGGCTTCATCAGGGCGTGATCTACAGCTCTCACTGGAGCGGTTCGCAGCCGAGTGCGAAGCGGCCGGGATGAAGATCAGTGCCTCCAAATCCGAGACCATGGTCTTGAACCGGAAAAGGGTAGAGTGCCTTCTCCGGGTTGGGGAGGATGTCCTGCCCCTAGTGGAGGAGTTCAAGTATCTTGGGGTCTTGTTCACGAATGAGGGGAAGATGGAGCGGGAGATCGACAGGCGGATTGGTGCAGCGTCTGCTGTGAAGCGGGCGCTGTACCGGTCCGTTGTGGTGAAGAGAGAGCTGAGCCAAAAGGCGAAGCTCTCGATTTACCGGTCGATCTACGTTCCTACCCTCATCTATGGTCACGAGCTTTGGGTCGTGACCGAAAGAACGAGATCCCGGATACAAGCGGCTGAAATGAGTTTTCTCCGTAGTGTGTCTGGGCTCTCCCTTAGAGATAGGGTGAGGAGCTCAGTCATCCGGGGAGGACTCAGAGTAGAGCCGCTGCTCCTCCACGTCGAGAGGAGCCAGTTGAGGTGGCTCGGGCATCTGGTCAGGATGCCTCCTGGACGCCTCCCTGGAGAGGTGTTCCGGGCACGTCCCACCGGGAGGAGACCCAGGGGAAGACCCAGGACACGCTGGAGGGACTATGTCTCCCGGCTGGCCTGGGAACGCCTTGGGATTCCTCCTGAGGAGCTGGCCCAAGTGGCTGGGGAGAGGGACGTCTGGGCCTCCCTACTGAAGCTGCTACCCCCGCGACCCGACCCCGGATAAGCGGAAGACAACGGACGGACGGACGGAGAAAAAAAGTCCGGATCTTTCTAAATAAATTATAAATTATTCTGTGTTAAGTTCTCCTTCTATAATTTTTTGAGGTGATTTTTATTTTTGCTTTTTAATTCTTCCCTCAGTTTTTTACCCTCAGGTCCCTGCGTTCTGTAATAAAATACCTTGTACAATAAAATGTTTGGTTATTTGTTTTTTCACAATCGACACATGTTTATTTTATCACCTAATATAATTATAACTAGAAAAAGTTATTTAAATTAACATTTTCACTAATTATTAGTATATAATAATTGTGAAGTTGAATGCACAATCAACTGGGTTATACATCATGCAGTCCACATAAAAAACTTAAATATACAATAATTATGTCTTCCCCAGAGAATAATTCATTCCGGGTCATCAGTCAAAACATCTACAGCCCATATTTTCCTCAAGTTATTTAAAACTTTTTTGAAATAATTTAGATCAGCTCTATCATTCAGCTCATTTTCTAACTGATACCAGATAAAAAAGGCTGACATCTACTAAACCTGTTTTTTTTTTTTTTTTTGGAAATAAAGGAGTAAGTCCTGAAAACAGTGATAGCCATAACAAGGTTCTATTTCATCCCTACTGACAGCCAGAGGTGGTGCTTAAAGCCCTGAATGATCACTCTTGTGCATGCTGCACAGGAGCTGCAAGAATCATTTTGCCCTCCAGAGGCTCCTCCTCTTTGATACAACTTTATTCTTCATTTGGTAAGTTGTTTTTCCTTTTATCGGCGGGAGTTGGGACACGTTCGCTTCCCGTGTCGATTTCCCTATTGCTGGTTGTAACGCGTTAACCGACTCCAACCAGTTTGTTTGCATATTGTGCCATATCTGGCTTGTCATTGTTTTATTATCGTAGCCGCTTTCAGGCTTGCTTTTGTTGCATTGTGCAGCCGTGTTCGGCTTGCCTATATTTCGTTAATCACAGCCGTTTTTTCGAGCTTGCTTTTTCTTTCATTAAGCAGAGGTGTTCGACTTGCCTCATTGAGTGTTGCGACCTTGCTGGTTTGTACTTCTTCTGTAGCTACAGGGGTCGTAGTGCTCCTTGCAGCTTTTTACGCTGCAAGGTGCACTGGTGGCGTTTTCTGCTTGACCAGGTTTCCTGGCCTATTTGTTTGTCGGTTTAAGTGTCAAGTGTGCCGATTTCAGCTTGACCTGACCTTCTCCAGTGAGCGTGAGAAGCTGAACGTGCCGTGCTGCAGCGCTTGTTTGACCCTCTCCAGTTGGAGGATGGGCATGATTTGTGTCCCTCCTGTTTGGGACCAGATCACCTAAGAGAAGCCTTGACTGATGCGGCCCTCCCTAATTGTTCTGTCCTGCCCTTATCCCTGCGTATTGCTCGCTTGGCTGACTGTCAGGGCGCCAGCCAGCCTGTGAAGAGTATGGCTCCTGAGGCTATGGGGCCTCCCAGGAAGAGGACCAAGAAGAGCTCCACGGATTTGGAAGGCTTATCTGGGCAGGTGGCCCATCTCACTTCTGAGCTGGAGGAGATGAAAGCGCTGCTCGAGTCCTTTAGGGACGGGCGTGGCGCTGGCCTGACTGGGGACCCTGACCCAGGGCAGAGTATGGGTTCAGGACTCTGCTTTAGAGGACGATGCTATTTCCCTGGCAGAATCTGGCACTGATTTTCAAGATCAGTTTGATTCTGGCTCGCATCTGTCGGCAGCCAGTTCGCGCATCTCTTCCGGCTCTCAGTCGGAAGAGGATGGTGTGATAGTGGGCGCTTTGAGAATTACTCTTGCCCGGTTGCCGCTACATGCCCCACAGAACCGAACTGTGGCTACCAGTGCTTTCTTTCGACGTCCTACTACTAGGTCGTCCTTTTTGGTTCCCCCATGTGCCAAATATGTGAAGGAGGTTCGTGCCTGTTGGGAAGACACTACGGCATTCTCACAGCTGACCTCTGATGGCAGGGCACCGGCGGCCATGCAAGATGCGGCCAAGTTTGGCTTGGGCCATATGCTTTCTGTCAAACCTGCCATAGTATCCCTCATTGTGGTGCCAGATGAGGTTTTGAGAGCTAATGCCAGATGTCCTTGTCCTCAGTGTCGTGTGACAGAAGGTCTGCTCCGTAGGGCCTATGACTCCGGGTCTCGTTTGGGGCGACTTGGTAACTCACTGTCGCATTTATTACTGGGTCTTTCAGCCTCTTTGGAGGGCTTTGCGATCGATGCGCCTACTCAGGGGTTGATGGACGCATCGCTTCATACGTTTGATCTTTTGACAAGGGAAACTGGCCATGTCTTGTCTACCCTTGTTCAGACATGCCGCTAAGTTTGGCTGGCTCAGTCTCCTCAAAACGAAGCCTGTAGAAGGGCCCTGATGAGCCATCCAGTGGTTCCTGAGGAGTTGTTTGGCTCTGCTGCGCTTGCAGCCTTGGAGCGGTCGGCCCAGGCTTCTCGTACCAGGCAGCAGTTGGCCGGTCTTCATCGCAGACGATTGCAGCATCCTGCTTGGAGTGCCTCTGGGTCTCTTTCACACACTTATCCTGTCCCGACTACACCCTCCATGGGGAAGCCACGGCCTGCTGCAGGGCCTGCTGCAAGGCCTGCTCATGGCCAGCGGGATCTACCCAAGGGTCGGGCTTACATCGCTACTCAACCCTGGCAGTTCACTCGGCAACCCTTCTTCCCTCTTAAGGGCAGGGGGGCTCGGAAATGACATCACTGAGATGGCGGTGGGACACTTTACCCTGGACCAGCTCAGTTGCTGGACCGCTCTCTTGGTGTCTACACTTACCCGGGGTTCCACGCTACAGTGCCGCCGCCGCCGCCGCCCTCCTGTCCCTTGTCGAGTCAGGATGACGGTGATTCATGGCCAGGTAAAGGCTCAGACTCTGAGCCATGAAATGGACACCTTGCTGGCGTGCTATATTGGCTGTCGACCCCCTGCAGGATCCAGGGGGCTTTTATTCAAAGTATTTTCTAGTCCCAAAAAAGACTGGCAGACTCCACCCAATTTTGGACCTGAGGGGTCTGAATGTTTTTAGACCATCCCTTTCCACATGTTGAGCATCAGGGATGTGCTTCAGACAATCTCCAGGCGACTGGCTCACTTTGGTCGACTTGAGGGACGCATACTTTCATGTCCCAATTGCACCATATCATTGGCAGTTTCTCCACTTTGCATTTTAAGGCAAGCATTTTCAGTTAAGACTTTTTCCATTCGGTCTCTCTCTGTCCCCACGTGTGTTCACTTGGTGCATGGCTGTGGCCCTGTGTCCTCTGCAGGCCAAGGGGTTAAAGATCCTGCCTTACTTGGACAATTGGCTCATCTGTGCGCCCACAGAAGCTCAATCGGATGCAGACACAAACACATTACTCAATCATATATACCTATTGGGTTTTCGTGTGAACTGGCAAAAGTGCAACTTAGTTTCATCTCAACAGGTCACGTTTCTTGGAATCACGATGGACTACCTCACTATGACTGCTTGTCCATCGCCTCAGCATGTCGAGGGCGCACACACTCAAGGCGAGCCTTGAGTGTGTGTCAAAAAAGACAGCTTTTCTCCTAGCCATGGTTTTGGTGAAGCAGGTGGGTGAGCTACATGTGTTGTCTGTTCACGACTCCTGTTGCCGTTGGAACCCAGCAGCCTCTTGGTCATCCCCGAATACGTTTGTTAGGTTTTACAGGAAGAACCAGCAGAACCAGAACATGTTATCATGACGTGTGAAGGTCCAGATCAAGGTGTGTTTCTCAGCAGTGGCGGCTGGTGATGAAGATGTTCTGGGGTTAGGGTTGGGGGGGGGGGCACTAGAGGTTGGAGATTACCACACAACAATAAACTCTACTTGAACATAAATCCATCCATGATCACTTGCTGCTGCTGGATATTTAAGTCTGATTGCTCTGGCGTCTGTTTAAAATGCTGCTGTCTTCTAGTCTGGGTCAGGGTTCTGGGTCAGGGTTCTGGGTCAGGGTTCTGGTTCTCAGACCCATATTGCTCCAAACATGGATCATTTAACAGAGTTTCAGTTCAGATTGTTCTGGATTTATCTTCAATCTAAACCAGCAGCCTGCATGGAGGGTTTTCTCTAAGGAAACATGGCGTCTGTTTTCTGCAGATTGCCTTTTATATTTAATTTCAATTGAAATTTTCTAGTTTAAATCATCAGAGTTTATTAATTGAAGTATTTTAATATGACTTTTTCATTTTTCAACATCAGTCCAAAACATTTTGAAGTATAAGCCATGGTAAGTAAATATATCAATATTCTCAGAATCTAAAATAAGGAAATAATTTATTTACACAAAAACAAGTAATAAAGCATGAGTGAATGATGTTACTTTGATAAATAAAGAAAACTAACCTCAGGATGTTAACTCTGCAGACTGAACTCTTCAGTATCTCACACAGATGCTTCATTCCAGAGTCTTTCACTCCTTCGATCTCTTTTATCTCCACTTCAGTCAGATGAGAGGGGTTAGACTTCAGAGCTGAGGCTACAACTTCAAGTTCAGTCTCTGAGAGTTTGCAGCCATTAAGTCTGTGATTAGGGAAAAATAAAGTAGTTTATATTAAACCAGACAACATGATAAACAAAGACTAAAATAGGATGACTGAACAGTGATGACATCATCTGATCTTCCCATCAGTGTCTGTGTTTGACACGACAAAATGAGTCTCTTCATTCTCATCAGAGGGCTGTTTGACAAAACCAAGATAACAGATTAAACCAGGATTTTCCAGATATCCTGGCTAAATTAAGCCTAGACTCGGTTTCCCAAAAGCAGTAACATCAGTTATCATGGTGATTTATTCTCTCAGCTAGCATGCTCCAGACAAGGCTAACAGCCAGGCTTAGTTAATCCTGATGCCTTCTCTGTTCAGTCTGCGGTCACACTGATCAGAAACCAGTGAGTTTTCTCTATGATTCTGTTTTATTATCTGTGTGTTTTGGTATTTTTTAATTGTCCTGCATTAAAATACCACTGATACACACTGGCAATCAGTCAAGTACTTTTATTATTTTAACACTGGTTTCAAGGTGGATGAACATGTCTGTTCTCAGGACCTTCAGATCACTTCACTGTGATATACACTGGACCCCAGAGGTAACTTTATCAGACGTGATGATTTACAGAACAAGCTTGGCCCCTGATAGGAAATACAGGAGCTGGTCACATAATTAGAATATCATGAAAATGTTTCCTTTTTTCAGTAATTCCATTCAAAAAGTGGAACATGTACAGGTCCTTTTCAAAATTTTAGCATATTGTGATAAAGTTCATTATTTTTGATCAAACTTGAACATTCATATATTTTAGATTCATTGCACACCAACTGAAATATTTCAGGTCTTTTATTGCCTTAATACAGATGATTTTGGCTTACAGCTCATGAAAACCCAAAATTCCTATCTCACAAAATTAGTGTAACCCAAGTTGCATTCTAGGTCAACCCACATGATTTCTTAAAGACTAGGTTCGTCTGCTGGAGGAGGTGGCAAATTGTAAAACACAGAGACAGTTTGATGGTGCAAAATTGGTGAGTTGTATTAATATTTACGATATATACACAAGTTAGTCCATAATTTTAAAGTCCAAAAGGATTCCTTAAACCAAGGAAGTCAACCAGTCTTTGTTGATGATGAAAGGGAAAACACAAAAAATAATAATAATAATCCAGTTCCTTCAGTGAAAACTTTTTGGGCTGAATCTCCAAACAGTTCGGAAGAGGTTTCTCAGATAGTAGGTGATGTATTTCCGGATCCGCTAAACAGTTAGCTCGCCAGTCTGGTCAGCATGAAGCCAGACAATCTTTGCTGTATCCTAGACCCTTTAGCCACGCCTGGAGCGGGGGGATCTGCAATATACCTGGCCTGTGTAAACAGGCCTAAGTAATCAATTTACATGTACATGTATTTTCTTATAATTGCAGGAGTTTACATAATAGTTAAATGCAACTTATGCAAAACAGTATTTCTACACAACAGTAGTTTCGGTAAGCATTTCAATTTAGATCGGTGTATAACCAAAACAGGCTGGGGAGGCTAGTGCTAGCTCCCGAGCAAACACTCACCAGTTCCCTCTTGACCAACCGTGATCTTTATAACGTTAGGTTGATTGATCACACGTCTGCAAGTTAACAGAGGCACACGATTGAAGATATACAATAGATATCTTAAAACCGCTTGAAAACAGACCAGAAGCCTACCTGTACGTCAGGGTCCTACAGCATTTTTCTACCTAAGGTGCGATTAGCAGCCATATAAGCCGCAGCTGTCAATTTAGGACGCTGCCGTGCAGCTGTCACATGACGTCAAAACCGCACAAGAACAATATTGTTCTCACTTGGTTAGTGTTGAATAAATTAAGGAAAGGAGGATTTTAATTAAACCTTTAGCTAAAAATAAATAAAATTAAATCTAAAAAATGGAAAATAAAATAAACTGAATCTAATATAGAAAAATTATCCTGGTTACATTAGCATATCATGAAAAGGGTCTCTAAACGAGCTATGAACCTAATCATCTGAATCAACAAATTAACTCTAAACATCTGCAAAAGATTCCTGAGGCCTTTAAAACTCCCAGCCTGGCAGAGGCGCCTGACCTGGGCTACAGAGAAGCAGCACTGAACTGTTGCTCAGTGGTCCAAAGTACTTTTTTCGGATGAAAGCAAATTTTGCATGTCATTTGGAAATCAAGGTGCCAGAGTCTGGAGGAAGACTGGGGAGAAGGTAATGCCAAAATGCCAGAAGTCTCGTGTCAAGTAGCCACAGTCAGTGATGGTCTGGGGTGCCATGTCAGCTGCTGGTGTTGGTCCACTGGGTTTTATCAAGGGCAGGGTCAATGCAGCTAGCTATCAGCAGATTTTGGAGCACTTCATGCTTCCATCTGCTGAAAAGCTTTACGGAGATGAAGATTTCATTTTTCAGCACGACCTCGCACCTGTTCAAAGTGCCAAAACCACTGGTAAATGGTTTACTGACCATGGTATCACTGTGCTCAATCGGCCTGCCAACTCTCCTGACCTGAACCCCACAGAGAATCTGTGGGATATTGTGAAGAGAGAGTTGAGAGACGCAAGACCCAACACTCTGGATGAGCTAAAGGCCGCTATGGAAGCATCCTGGGCCTCCATAACACCTCAGCAGTGCCACAGGCTGATTGCATCCATGCCACGCCGCATTGAAGCAATCATTTCTGCAAAAGGATTCCCGACCAAGTATTGAGTGCATAACTGCACATAATTATTTAAAGGTTCACTTTTTTTGTATTAAGAACACTTTTCTTTTATTGGTCGGATGAAATATGCTAATTCTGTGAGATAGGAATTCTGGGTTTTCATGAGCTGTAGGCCAAAATCATCCGTATTAAGACAATAAAAGACCTGAAATATTTCAGTTAGTGTGCAATGAATCTAAAATATAAGAATGTTCAAGATTTATCATTACATTATGGAAAATAATGAACTCTATCACAATATGCTAATATTTTGAGAAGGACCAGTATATTATATTCTTTCATCACACACAGACTGATATACGCATTTCAAGTGTTTCAGAGTTTATACAGGAATGAGTAACTTTAATTTAATGCCATCAACAAGTACCCATTCATGTATAACAGCGTATCTATCGAGAGAGAGAGAGAGAGAGAGAGAGAGAGAGAGAGAGAGAGAGAGAGAGAGAGAGAGAAATTTTAAACTTCAAAAAAAGAACCTCAGTCAAAAAGGGACCTCAGTTAAGTCATTTTTATCATTTAAGGAACTGAATGCAGTATTTGCAAGCCATACTCTGATTGAATGGAAAGAAACCTGTCTGTGATTGGCTGGTGAGGTGGACAGTTTTTGAAGTCAGGAGCGCACAGACAGAGTCGAGCGAGCGGAGAAACCATAGACATTATATATTATGTCTATGGGAGAAACAGCCGAGCGAGCGCACAGCTGTGTTGAGTGTGGAAGGATTGGGTCGAGCGCGCGAGCAGACATGGAACTAAGCGCGAGGAGGATAGTGGATTGAGAAGAGTTTATCATAAGGTGACCAGATTTCTGAAATCAAATCTGGGGACATTTCTTGCTTGTGGGTAAAAATCAATACATCTCATCAAGACGAAATTAGGAAACAGGGACAGTAATGGTTTCATTTATTTTTACATATTTATTAATATTTAAACAACAAAAATCAAGTGTAAAAGCCAGGAATGTGCCTCTCCACACTTTTAGTATATCCTAAGATTAATAAAATTAATAAATAGTGTTAATAGAAAACTAGAACTGTGTCTTTGGGTTGGGGCAAAGTGATGGGGGTGGGAGTGGAGGGGTCTAAGGTGGTTAGCAGGGTTTTTCAATTTTGTGTAGCCCAAAGAGCTCTGCCACCTCCTAAGGGGAGAGTGACATAAGGAAAAGAAAAACCAGTAAATACAAACATTTAGACTGTGGCTCTCTGTGAAGACAGAGTTCCTCAACCTTTTAAAAAAGTGCAAAATACTTATTCTGCTCATGTCTACATACCTATGAGCAATAGGTTTTCTGCATTAACATCAAAAAGAAGTAGAGGTCAAGCCCACAGGTAAAGGGTGATACATGTTTCTTACTGTAAACTGGCCACATCAGGGGCCTGTGCATGTCAAATAAGCAGATTAATTTCTTTCCATAATGGGCTATAAGCACAGCTCCACTACTTTCTGAACCTCAGCAGCTCCTTTGTTTCCTTTCTTTCTTTACTGGACAAGCTGATTAATCCAGGTGTGTCTGGCTGGTTACTGAAGTCAGACACACCTGGATTAATCAGGAGCTGCTGAGCTTCAGGAAGAAGTGGAGCTGTGCATGGAGCCTGTTTGGGACAAGAAAATGGGTTGTGGTGATGTGAGGTGAAACAAAGGCACAGACTTGGAGACCCCTTGGATCAGTGTGCAGCATGAGCATGTATAAACTTACACAACGTGTGTATAACTACATTATGTTTATGGTAGTGGTTGATGTGCCAGTATATTGTTTTTGCTCCTATAAGGTAAGTTAACTCCGGTCAGTGAGTCAGCTAACATGAGATCATCTCTGGTTTCTTCAAGGCGTTCTGTGTCTGAAGAGCCATCAGCCACGGTATCCAGAGGTCTGGATAAAATAAGAGGAGAAAAGGATTTATTATGGGCAGAACAGACATTTTTAAGACACAAGAAAAAGATACAACTAATCCGCCTCTTCTTTCTGCCACAGCTAGGAAAGTGCAGTGAAACTCATGTTCAGTGCAGAGACTCAAAGAGGTTATATCCTCAGACAATTAGGCTTCTCAACTCAAACCTGAGTCACTCTGTTTTACATAGTATACTTCACACACTACATTACTCAATACGTTACTTTATCACTTAAATCATGTCAACGCTTTATCACTTGAACTTTAATAATACTCTAAGTAAAATTTTATCTCTTCTCATCAAGTGTTCTTTCCATCAGTGTTCCTATTTTCCTCCACCCATTTAATCTCCTTTCTGACTTCCTATCCTCTTCCTCTCTCCTCTTGTATCAATCTTACATTATTCTAAAACAGACATTATATAATTAAAATCAGTTCCAAAAACATTAGAATCTACAACATGAAAACTTCCAGTTATTATTTTTATTATTATATCATCTAATTAAATACTACAAATCTAATTACCACAATATTAGGAGCTACAAGCAAAAAAGACATAAATGGACATTAAACAGGTGGTTATCTCTTCCTCCATCGTTCTCAGATCATGTAGATCTTTTCTCATTCAGTTCTCCTGGTACTGACTCCTATTTTTTCATGAGGAGCTTTCATATATCCAAAGTGAGCAGTAGAAAAGCTAAACCTAAGCCTGGAAGTCTATGCTCATAAATCAGCAAAACATCTAGTAATAACTCTACTTCCAACTATCTGAAATATAAACTAAAGATTTCCAATCAGTTCTAAAACATCTTTAGAGGAACCCTTGTTGATCCCTGAAGAACCAGCGTACCAGTTTAGCGGTTTACAAAGAGTTTTCAATTATTCTGTTACATTTTATCCAAGTGTATTTTACTGATGTGAGCAGCAACTCGTGGTCTTGTCTTACTTTTTATTGATAATTTTTAACTTGGACAAAAAACAAACATTTATCACAGGATCAGCCCGATCCAAATACTTACCATGACACAGGGCAGCTCCCCTTGTAACAACGAAGTTCCACTTCTTCTTCTTCTTCTGTTTTAAAAGTGGTGCGTTCTTCTTCTTCTTCTTCTTCTTCTTCTTCTTCCTCTTTGTGTTTTAATGGCATCTGACATCCAAAAGGATCATTACCGCCATCTAGTGGTGCGCGCAGCGCACGCAGCTACCGCAACACTTATTCCCCCTCGGTAAAATCGGGGACATTTCCGGGGACAGCTTTAGCCGGGGACAGGTGGTCCAAAACGGGGACAGTCCCCGGAAATCGGGGACGTCTGGTCACCCTAGTTTATCAGAGTTGAGCGCGCGCGTGATGTTTAAACGCTGAGTACCTGTCTCACTGCGCGCTCAAACAAAATGCACAAATATCGCTCCAGAAGTTGGTATACGCAATGCTGACTGAAAAATAAGTGGCTATATGCCGTATACCAGCGTATACCCTGGACTACACCACTGCTTGTCTCACTTCATGTGAGATCGTGAAGCATTGACACCCATTGTGCAAAGCTTCATTTTTTTACAAACACGGCAAAATCCTTCGTCATCTTTACCGTCGACAGGCTGCAGCCACGTCCCGAATTCCTTGTTTTTCACCCATTTTCCCCCCATTCTCTAACTCTTTCTCCGCCTCGTGCTTCTTTTCCGAACATAGTAAAAACATACGGCTTTGCGATCAACCGGAAGCAGTTCAGTGTGTTTGGCTCTGCTGCTGAATCAGTTATATCTGATATAATATATCTGACGACATTTTTTTTATGAACGCATTTTTTTTTAGAAAAAAAATAAGGCATTTAAAGCTATCAATAATCACATTTAATGACTTTTAATGGCATTTAAGGCCTTAATTTAAAAATAATAATAATATAATGACTTTTATTGTTTTTTAATGACCCGTGGAAACCCTGTGTTTATCCCTTTTAATTTCAATGATTATAACAAATGAAAACCCCAAATGTTGGTCAACTGACAAGTGAGAACATGAAAACTGTGATCATGTACAGCACTCAATAATTAGTTGGGGCTCCTTTTCCCTGGATTACTGCAGCAATGCTGCAAGGCCTGGAGTCGACCAGTCTGTGGCGCTGCTCAGGTGTTATGAGAGCCCAGGTTGCTCTGATTCTATTCTTATTCTCTGAGATACTGAATCTGGGGTTTTCAGTAGTTATCAGTGATATCAATTAAAATTTAAAGAAATAAACACTTGAAATGTGCCTGTTTGTGTGTAATGAAAGAATATAATATACAAGTTTTACTTTTTGAATGGAATTAGTGGGGGAAAAACTCTACTTTTTCATAATATTCTAATTATATGAACAGCTCAATCAAGTTTAATCTTCTTAGCCTCAGCTGAAGTTCTCCATTCTCAACCTGTAAGGTAGCTACAGATGTCCTAAAAGCTCCACAGCATACACAGACATTCAGATTGTTCTTAATCAAGCTTAATGGCATACCGCGCACGTGACGTCACCGACTCAAGAGCAACGCCCCTTTTGCCGCTTAGGTAGGGCATACAGGTAGAGAACGCCCGTAGCAACCAGCTATTACACGCGCAACAGAACCAGCGATATGACCGACTTTGCAGCCGTTAAACTTTCCCAAGACGATGTTCCAGGCGCACGGATTACTGGTCCAACTGTCGAAGAACACACCAACCTTCAGCTCAAACGATGGCTTGAGTGTCGAGGGCTTAAAAAGACCGGAAAACGGGCCGAGTTGATCGAACGGTAAGCTTTGTTTGTTTTTTTTTCCTGCGCGGCGGTCATGGCGTCATCAGCCGTTTTTTTGTTTGTAATCACCGTCCAGGAATCGGTATATGTTTAATGTTTGTCTTATTTGAAATGTTTTTGAGTAAGCTATCCTGGTAGCTGGGTATCAAGTTAGCGCCTGCTACCATGATAGCCTATATACTGTCATGGTAGTAGGCGCTTCAATATTAACATGTCGGCCACCAAAATACTCTTACCTGTTCACTACTTGATGTCGCTGGAATTGGGACAGGATGTTCTTCGGTTGGGCCCTTTCCTCCAACAAAATGCTTGCTATATATGTAGGCCGACCGCACCGGTGTACCCAGCGCACACATTTCTCCTTGGCAGTCTTGAAGAAAACATCCTTCATATGCGGCCGATCAGCGTAACTCGAGTCGCTGTTGCACGTTCCATAGCAACAATGTTTAAGAACCATGGTCTTAGATTTGGAAAAAGCAGTCGTTTACCGAGTAAAACCAAGAGTAATGCACGTCTCTTTAACAGCGAAACAGCGGCGGACTATGCAAGCTTGTCCTACTGCGTACCACGTGATGTAACGTCATCGTGACGTTACGTTTCTAAAAATAGCTCGCTTGCGGTACGCCATTAAGTGGCTTTCAGCTGCTGACATGAATTTTATGTAACCGGAATCCAGGGTTGGTCTCATTAGAGCCTGATAAATCCCCATCAATTATCTTCTCACTGCCCCCCCCCCAATCCTGTCCAGTTAGACATTTAAACACATTATTTACTTTTTTACATTTCTTTTAACTGACTCTATAAGCTGATTCCATGTAAGATGCTCTACAAGCTCCTATGTCCAGCTGAGTTAGCGAACGGCAGCCTAGAGTCCATTAGCAGACCTCTCAGCTTTTATCAAAAGTTAAGAGTGAGATTATGCTAATTTGGGGGCAGGGCTTGTTTGGGGGCGGGGCTAACCGGACCCTGGAAGAGCCGGTGGAGTCAACTCCATCTCATTTTTATCCCCCAGACAATGAAGTAGACATGTATTACTTTTGTTAAAAAGAGAAAAAGACATATTAATACTTTATTGTTCAGTTAATGGATTAAGACATAAAAAATACACAATTGTTCAAATAATACTGAATAAAATTAAGTAGTTTTAAGTTATTGACCGAATTATTACACTGTTACACATTCATCTATGGGTTGGTGCGTCTTTACGCACGATCCAGCTGCTGGTGTATCCCTCTTTTCAGCTCAATGCACTTCTAGACTGTTACAGTTTGTAACATTCTCATCACCTTTCACAGCGACAGGTTTCTCAGTCAGTCGCCGCGCTGACAAGTAAAATCTCTATTGCTCTCGTCAGTGCGCTCTGGGCGGTGAGGTGGGCGGATTTTACCCCCGTGCGCTGCGTGCAACGGATAAACAATGGGGAAAATGCATAATTACTGTAAAGGGCTCCTATAAAGGGAACAGGGGTACTAACAGATCTGAGATGAAGCCCCTGATGTTACAAGTTCTTTAAAATGACCCTTAAAAGTGCGCACCTGAATTAATGCGCGAGGCAGCAGCCCACCGAAGCGCCACTGATTCAATGTTGTTAAAAAATAGCATGAAACACCGCTAGTAACTCTCCTATTGACTTTAACTGGCACACGTTGCTGCCGATGTGAGGACATTAAACGTAGTGATTCACGTTTTGAATGGTGAACGGTGATAAAAGCACCTGCTCCGAGGGAAGGGGGGGGGGGGGGGCAAGCGCGGAGGCACAGAAATACGGTGCATGTAGTTAAAAAATGCAGAATTAATAAAAACGAAACGTATAAACAGACCAAGTGGCGTTTTAAACTGCATCTGGTTAGCAGAACTGTTTTATTATCCAGCTTGCAGCCATGAGTGTTTCTGAATGAACCGGTCATCTGGCAGCAGTTCTCCCCCCGCCCCCTCCCTTCCTGTGTACGCGGTACAGGACCTTACCGGCTCACTTTCACCACTGTTAAGACTAAAATTATTCATAATTCTGATCACTCTTCCTGCTGCTCTGTTAACATGAACTGCAGCAGGAATTACTGATGGCCACAAGCTGTGAAAGAAGCTGAAACAGCTCAGCAGAAGGCGGAGTTTTGTGGTCCGCAGCCCAGATGGGCTTTGTGATTTTTATGCGTGAGAAATTCCATGTTTGCGTGTGAAATGTCATGTGTTGCGTGTGAGCGTGTGGAGTTAGTGAAATGCGTGTGTCACACGGTCAATGCGTGAGAGTTGAGAGCTATGTCCATTTGCCAGCTTGTTAGCATCGGCTAGCTGCTATGCTAAGCTAGCGGTAAAACACAGTCCAAAAAGCTTTAAATAGAAATTTCTCTGTCTTCTACCTCGGACTTAAGCACACTTACTCACTGTGGATTATCGTGGGGACAAACCACGGCAAAAATTACTGTTTATAGTCCAAAAACAAGCCAGTTTAACATGGAGATGTTGGCTTATGGCCGCCGAACCGGATCTCTGTGGCTTCTCGTGCTGCGCTCTCTCACCCAAACTCATGATACATTCACTGACTGCCACTGCATGAAAAGTGTGATTTTCGTCACTATGCGGCACTGTATATTGTCGTGGAAGTTCAGGTTAACAGCTGTTCACGGTAATTTGCAGGCAACACCGAAAACTGCCATGAATTGTCAGAAATTGACGTGGGCTTTCGTAGGCAGTGGTACCCCCATGACCCCCTCCTCCTAATTCTAGGGGAGGCTTTAACATGTAAATGAAAATGCTGTGAGCTATACAAACGCAAATCAGTGTTGCAGGGGGAGGTTTCGCCTTTCTTAGCAAGACAGAGCCACATTTCTTCCTTAATGCTGACTTTAGCTGTGGGTGATTGTAGAATGGTATGTGACCACAAGTCTTACAAACCTTTGTGCCATCCCGTCTGGGCTCGTAGGTTTCAGTAAGCATGTATACTGTCATACATTTTGGACAAACCACATACTGTAAGAAGTTGTCACAGAGGACACCAGTCCATTTCCTCAAGGAGAATAAAGTCTTTGGAATATTGCTTGCAAAGGCAGTGAGGGAATTAGCACACACAGACAACATTTCCAAGTATCCACATGAAATGTTTGATGCACAGAAGAAGTGACGTGATGGCATTGTCAGAAATCTTGAAGGTTGATTGCCATGACAAAAGCATCACGGCCAGAAGTTTCATCAACAAGTCTCCTGGTTTTTCACTTGTGGACTGACCACTTCGTAAAATGTGTTATTTAGTTAGAAGTTATAAATTTATTGAAGGCTGTGGCTGGAAATAATTGGGGTGCAGATAGACAATCATTATTAAACATATATAGGGCTCTCATGAGATCAATAATAAATTATGGCAGTTTCATTTATGGAGCAGCAGCTAAAACAACATTACAAAGAATAGATGGATTACAAAGTAGGGCTTTACGTATATTCACAGGAGCAGTGAAAACAACACCTATCAACGCTCTTTTAGTAGAGACTGGAGAAACTCCACTGGAATTCAGAAGAATGAAATTAGGTTTAGTATATTGGATGAAAATTAAAGGTAGTATGGATGAAAATGTAAGTTCAACAATTTTACAAACTTGTTGGGAATAAAAGGACAGGCCAAGAATGGAGTCTTAAAGGATTATTGGGAAATAAAGGAAATATAAAGGATATTTATAGATTAAGGAAAGCATTATTTATTTATTATTTATTATCTTCAGAATACAAAATTAACAAATAGAATTTAATAGATGTAAAACAGTGTTGCTACACACTCATGAACAGTAGGTGGCGGTATGCACCTTAAAGTTGCTTGCGATCCGCCATGATAGAAGAGAAGAAGAAGAAGAAGAAGAAAAAGAAGAAGAAGAAGAAAAGAAAAACGTGCTGAGCGCTCCGCTCCTGAAGATGAAATAAAACCACAACTGCTGGTAAGTGATCAATGGCTAGACGACTCGTGTTCAACTCGCCTTCAACTTGCAAGAACAAGCTTTATTAAAGTGTATTTTTTGTGATTCTCAGTAAGCAGTACGCCGTCTTCACAACTCGGAGACAAATTGCAGGCACTATGAACCGGAGCAAGGGTAAGATTTAAAGAATATGCTTTCATTCTGCGGTAAAAGGAAATAGATACGGATAGATACCGATCATAACTGTACATTTTGTTTTCGCAGACTAATCTCGCCTCATACTGAGGCGGTGACCTCCTATTTGCTCGGAGCAATAACTACAAGTCCAGATTTACACAATGTTGATAAAGACGACATTGTGTGTAAGTGACTTGTTTTACTGTTTTCTCCTTCCTTGTTACTGTGACTTGCTTTTGATTTTTATTCATACCACTCTCATTTAATTGTTTTCCAGCCGCTTGTAAGACGTATTATGAGACGGTACGCAGGAGCTGAAGCTGCCAAGAGTTCAGCTCGGAGTCGAGCTAGAAAAAAGAGGGTAAGACTTTATTTGGTGACTATTTTTCAGGTGCATTGATAGATGTGTTGTGTCCATACGCAGTGCATCCCATCGCACAGTACTTATTCATTTTTTAAATTTTTTATTTTTTATTTTTATTTTTTTATTTTTTTTACAGCTGCTGGAATTGGGGCAGAGTGTGCAGGCGGATGTGGAAGTGGAACTCTAGAAGTCCACCACCGTCGACCTCGTGTCTGGCGAAGAAGATGGCGTCGTTGGCGGGGTCTCTGGATGGATTGTACGGCCGCCGTCATTGCGTAGGCTGGATCTCTCTGAACTCTGTGTGAAGCTGCAGTCCCGGTTAGAGGCAACGCCGAAGTACAGAGCCACGCACAGTAGGCGTCTGCACAACGGACCTGCCTCGGAAAGAACGCCGCCAGTTACCTCCAACCCCGAGGAGGCAAACGGACAGTTCACGGAGTTGTAATTTTTGGATACCTATGTGTGGGCAGATCCTCGCGTTGTATATAGTTGTGTTTGTTTTAATAAAGCTCTTTCTTTGCATAAACATCTTCCTGGCCTAATAATAGTGTAGTAGTGTAGGATAACATGAATATACAGCATAATATGAATAAATATATATATATATATATATATATATATATATATATATATATATATATATATACCAATCACGAGCGATTTTATTCAAGCCTGGCCTGGCCACGTGTGGTTTTGCTGCCAATCACGAGCGATTTTACTTATTTAAAAATAGTGGTTTCAGCCAATACTGAGTAGGTTATTCAAGCCAGACCTGGCCAGCCGTGCGGGTTCGCTGCATTCATATGCTAATTAGGGCCATTAGTACAGCTGATCGCTCTCCACATACGTCATAGTCCGGTTCCGACAATTTGTGGCACTGACAAACGGCGACAAGCGCGGGTTGCAAATTGTCGTTAACTGCCGAAAATCAGGGAGATCTGCGGTAGTTTACGGGGACGAAAATCTCACTTTTCATGCAGTGTGCCTCTGCGTAGGATAATACATTTCTCACATTTACCGTTATTAAAATGAACTACAACTATGCAAAGAGATGTTTAAACACATTGTTAACACATTTTAAAGATGAACACTTTTAATGAAGCAATAATAAACAAATTTAACAATTTTAAACTATTTCTTGTGTTAATGAATGTAGCTGTTTATTTGATTCATGTTTAAATAAATAGCTTCTTGTTTACTTCATGGACTTTTTACTGCATCTCTTATTTATCCGGGTTACAACGGTCTGTTTCAGTCAGTCTAATTCAGCTTTTTTAAGTATTTGGCACAGTTTGCAGTATAAAAGTTTATGCTTTTTTTTTTTTTTTTTTTTTTTAGATGTCTGAGCTTAAAATGAATCCCAGTGAGACTGAATGTGTGTAGACAGAGAGGCAGAGGACAAAATGATTCTCCAGAAGAAAGTTTCTACTTGTCACTGTGTCCACAATTTTTTAATTATTTTAATTCCAGTTACTAAAACATCTCAACTAGAAAACATGTTTAGCTTTTGTTCTGTCAGGTTGAAATGGTTAATTTAGTTTGATTTATAGATTATTTTACAGACATCAGAGATGGCAGCATAAATGGGGTTATTAACAGTGCAGAAAACTGATAGGGAAGATGAGTAATGATTTCATATTTTTCAGTTAAACACATGAGGTTGACTTCAATGAACTCCTGATGTTACAGGTGATCACCAACGTAACAAGGTGCCATTTTCTGTCCTCCAAAATAAGAGCTTAATCATGATGTTTGAACAAAGTCGGTATTTAATGCAGGGCATTAAATTAATTGGTTTTAAATTATTTTAGCATTTTTATAAAGCTGGTTATTTTTCTTTGCAGATCCTGGCATGAAGGGAGCATGCTTTCTAACAGACTTGCTTCTTTCTGTAGAATATCTGTTGCATTTGGGAGCTCGGAGAAGGATCCTCCGGACCTTGTTTGGAAAAGCTTCTTAGTTTTCTGGACCAGACTGAAGGCCTTATTTGATGTTCAACATTTTGTCAACATTTCCAGCCTTTTATTTGGTCTTTTGCTTGGTGATGGATATAAATGTTGTTGTAGCCCACTCCAAAAGCCCCACATAGTTAGATTTGGACTCCCCAATTAATGACAATAAATTGTAAGCCACCACTTGCTTCCATCTCGTTGTGCTTCCTGCTGACATAAAGACACATGCATGTGTTGCTGCTCTCCTCTATGCCCAGGCAATGTCACATCTAGAAAGCTTCCCTGTTCCCAGGTGGAGCTCCACACAAAACTGCTTTAGAGGACAATGCTATATCCCTTGCAGAATCTGGCACTGATTTTCAAAATCAGTTTGATTCTGGCTCGCATCTGTCGGCAGCCAGTTCGCGTATCTCTTCCGGCTCTCAGTCAGAAGAGGATGGTGTGATAGTGGGCGCTTTGAGAACTGCTCTTGCCCAGGTGCAGCTAGATGCTCCACAGAACTGAACTGTGGCTACCAGTGCTTTCTTTCGACGTCCTACTACTAGGTCGTCCTTTTTGGTTCCCCCATGTGCCAAATATGTGAAGGAGGTTCGTGCCTGTTGGGCCGACACTAAGGCCTTCTCACAGGCGACCTCTGATGGCAGGGCACGGTGGCCATGCAAGATGCGGCCAAGTTTGGCTTGGGCCATATGCCTTCTGTCAAACCTGCCATAGCATCCCTCATTGTGGCACCAGATGAGGTTTTGAGAGCTAATGCCAGATGTCCTTGTCCTCAGTGTCGTGTGACTGATGATCTGCTCTGTAGGGCCTATGACTCCGGGTCTCGTTTGGGGCGACTTGGTAACTCACTGTTGCATTTATTACTGGGTCTTTCAGCCTTTTTGGAGGGCTTTGCGATTGTTGCGCCTACTCAGGGGTTGATGGACGCATCGCTTCATACGTTTGATCTTTTGACAAGGGAAACTGGCCATGTCTTGTCTACCCTTGTTCAGACATGCCGCTAAGTTTGGCTGGCTCAGTCTCCTCAAAACGAAGCCTGTAGAAGGACCCTGATGAGCCATCCAGTGGTTCCTGGGGAGCTGTTTGGCTCTGCTGCGCTTGCAGCCTTGGAGCGGTCGGCCCAGGCTTCTCGTACCAGGCAGCAGTTGGCCGGTCTTCATCGCAGACGATTGCAGCATCCTGCTGGGAGTGCCTCTGGGTCTCTTTCACACACTTATCCTGTCCCGACTACACCCTCCATGGGGAAGCCACGGCCTGCTGCAGGGCCTGCTGCAAGACCTGCTCATGGCCAGTGGGATCTACCCAAGGGTCGGGCTCACATCGCTTCTCAACCCCGGCAGTTCACTCGGCAACCCTTCGGCCCTCTTAAGGGCAGGGGGGCTCGGAAATGACATCACTGAGCTGGCGGTGAGACACTTTACCCTGGACCAGCTCAATTGCTGGACCGCTCCCGTGGTGTCTACACTTACCCGGGGTTCCACGCTACAGTGCCGCTGCCAACCTCCTGTCCCTGGTCGAGTCAGGATGACGGTGATTCATGACCAGTTAGAGGCTCAGACTCTGAGCTTTGAGATGGACACCTTGATGGCCAAGCGTGCTATGTTGCCTGTCAACCCCCTGCGGGATCCAGGGGGCTTTTATTCAAAGTATTTTCTAGTCCCAAAAAAGACTGGCAGACTCCACCCAATTTTGGACCTGAGGGGTCTGAATGTTTTCAGACCATCCCTTTCCACATGTTGAGCATCAAGGATGTGCTTCAGACAATCTCCAGGCGACTGGCTCACTTTGGTCGACTTGAGGGACGCATACATTCATGTCCCAATTGCACCACATCATTGGCAGTTTCTCCGCTTTGCATTTTAAGGCAAGCATTTTCCGTTCAGACTTCTTCCATTCGGTCTCTCTCTGTCCCCACGTGTGTTCACTTGGTGCATGGCTGTGGCCCTGTGTCCTCTGTAGGACAAGGGGTTATATATCCTGCCTTACTCTGACAATTAGCTCATCTGTGCGCCCACAGAAGCTCAAGCGGATGCAGACACAAGCGCATTACTCAATCATATAGACCTATTGGGTCTTTGTGTGAACTGGCAGAAGTGCAACTTAGTTTCATCTCAACAGGTCACGTTTCTTGGAATCACGATGGACAACCTCACTATGACTGCTTGTCCATCGCCTCAGCATGTCGAGGGCGCACACACTCAAGGCGAGCCTTGAGTGTGTGTCAAAAAAGACAGCTTTTTCCTAGCCATGGTTCCGGTGAAGCAGGTGGGTGAGCTACATGTGTGATCACGACTCCTGTTGCCGTTGGAACCCAGCTGGTTCTGGTGTTACTCACTGTGGCCTCGTCTGCGAGCAACACTGTGTCCCTTCAGCTAACTTGCCTTGATGCGGATGGCCCTGATCAGCCTTTCTGCCCTGTTCGGGCACTGGAGGCATATGTCAGACTCACAGCTTCTCTGCTGCAGTCTGACAGTCTGTTTGTTTACTTGGTCTTGGTCTTTATTATTTCATAAAGGGCCTGCCCCTTCCTGGGGCCCCAGGAAGGGGCAGGCCCTTTCTAAACAGCGTCTTGCGTGTTGGATTGTGGACGTGGTAGAACAAGCGTACGACAGCAGCCTCTTGGTCATCCCCGAATACCTTTGTTAGGATTTACAGGATTAACTTGGCCGCCTTTCACCCATTGGAGGGGATCCTATCCCCGCACACATTCTCATCCCAGTGAGGTGGGCATACTTTCGGGGTTTGTTTTTTTCGGTGTGTGATTCCTCAGGACTCTGTTGGTAATCGTTATCCAGTGCTTTAAGCACCGCCTCCTGCGGTCAGTAGGGATTCATAGAACCGTAGTTATAATCGTAACTACGGTTCGTTACAATTTTGTTATCTATTGTACGTCATAAGTCCACCAAAGGGCGCATTGACAGCATAAATTTGTTTCAGCTCATTCAAGTTTAATAAACTATTTTCTAACATATTTTTCATACAACTTAATTGCAGTTGTTATAAAGTGAACCATAGCATTTTGTAGGAAAGGATGGAAATACTTTTATCCTTTTTTTAAATAATATAGCATGTTCAATGGTGACCCGGAAGTTATTGTGTTTGTGCATACCCAAAGGACCCGATGATACGGATTGTGGTACTGGTACAGATGGGGTTGTGACAATCACTCTTCATGTTAGAGTTATTTTTATTATTCTGTACATGTTTTATGTTTATTGCATTTATCATGTATTCACTTATTACTATTGAAAATGTTTTAAGGTTTGAGTTTATTCAGATAGCAGAGTGTTTTTCAGAGGACTGAACCCAAGTTGCCTACCGAGCTGCGTTTTGGTGTATGAATGTATGAATGAGTGTACAGCGCTTTGAGTAGTCAGCATGACTGGAAAAGCGCCATTTACCATTTAAATATGGTCTGATTAAAGTTCTGGCGTACTGTTACGCAAAATGTGACTCCACCCCTTAGCCAATCAGAGACAGTCAGCCTTGTGAAAAGATGTCTCCAAGTCGACTTGCTGTGGTTGGAAGGCCTGAAATGTGACCTAAAATTGTTTATAATGGAAAGTAAAAAAACTTCTAGAGCTTGGGTTGATGTTTATTTTTTTGCATAAATTGACACTTGTGTAACATTTGTTATCATTTTGTCATTCTTATCATGTAAATAGAAGAAAAAGCAATATTGGGTTCAAGAATTGACCAAAAAAAAAAAAACCTGCCCCACGTATCTGGTATCGGTTTACCTGATGTCAAAATAATCAGCCTTAAAAACCTGCATCAGTAGACCATTACTATATTCTATCTTTTTTCTTTTTTTCCCCACATCAACTTCCATTCCTTCAAACTCACTTCCTGATACATCGCTTCCCTCTAAGTCCAATTGTCACTCTTTGAATAGTAATGCCTTTTTCCTCTTTTTTCCACTTCCATGAAAGTCCGCACTCATCCCCTTAGCTGAGAGTTCAAAATGATCAATTAATCATTTACATCTCCAATTACAGAGACAATAAAGCAATCATGGTTGCTTTACCTATGCAGCACATTTTTACCCTCTACATTTCAAACTATGTCTAAAACAGGTCAGTTATCCACAACTGAGATCAGCAGAGAGTGAAACCTTGTTCCCTCCTTTAACTCAGCCAAGGTCACTGATGTCAAACCTGTGATGGTTTCTAACATCACTTCCCTCACTCCACATGAAATGATCCACTGTGGGGACCCCAGATGTAGGAGACCAGAACAGGATGGAGCAGGTAGATTAGACAAAAGAGATGCAGAAAGAGGAGCAGGTTGAAGGTGGCTTGAGGAGGAAGCTGTGGAAGGTGGAAGAGGGAAGAATGCAATAATGAGGGGATGAAGAACATTAAACTGGGAGGATGAAGAGATGTGAGGAGAACAGATGAGTAGAGATAAGGTGAGGATGAATGGATTAGAGAGGAAGGAAGCAAGGAAATAATGAACGTCCTGCAGAGGACAGAGAGATAAAATGTTTGTAGATAAAGACCCAAAAACGTCCAGAAGCAACTTGAATAATGAAGAATAAACAGGATGACAATAGTGCTGAATCAGCATCACTCAATGAAGACATCTGGACTCACCGAGCCTTTCTGCAGTTCCTCACAGCTGGAATCAGTCTCAGTCGTCCTGCTGCTGTTGTGTTGTACTTCTCCAGGTCCAACTCATCCAGAACCTCCTCTGACATCTGCAGCATGAAGGCCAGAGCTGAACACTGGATCATAGAAAGCTCCTTCTTTGATCTTTTCTCTGATTTCAGGAACTTTTGGATCTCCTGAAAAACTGAGAGGTCCTTCATCTCCATCAGACAGTGGAAGATGTTGATTTGTCTGTCTGGAGATGCCTGTGTTCTTTTATTCTTTAGATTGTTGATCACTTCCTGGATGGTTTCTGGACTGTTCTCTGTCTGACCCAGCAGGCCTCCTAAGAGTCTCTGGTTGGACTCCACAGAGAGGCCATGAAGGAAGCGAGCAAACAGGTCCAGGTGGCCATTTTTACTTCTGAGGGATTTATCCATGATGCTCTTCATGAAGTCCTTCAGAGATGTTTCACTGTATTTCCTCCCCAGGAACTTCTTCATCACCTCTGTGTTCCTGCTGGTGAAGCAGTGGAACATGTAGACTGCAGCCAGAAACTCCTGAATGCTCAGATGAACAAAGCAGTAGACTGCTTTCTGGAACATCACGCTCTCTCTCTTGAAGATCTCTGTACAAACTCCTGAGTACACCGAGGCCTCTGTGACATCCAGACCACACTGCTCCAGGTCTTCTTGGTAGAACATGATGTTTCCTTTCTCCAGATGTTCTAACGCCAGCCTCCCCAGCTTCAGGAGAACTTCCCTGTCAGCCTCCATCAGCTCCTGTGGACTCCTACCATGTCCTTCCTGGTACTTGTTCTTCTTCCTCCTGGTCTGGACCAGCAGGAAGTGAGAGTACATGTCAGTCATGGTCTTGGGCAGCTCTCCTCTCTGCTCTGTGGTCAACATGTTCTCCAGAACCGTAGCAGTGATCCAGCAGAAGACTGGGATTCCACACATGATGTGGAGGCTCCTGGAGGTCTTGATGTGGGAGATGATTCTGCTGGACAGCTCTTCATCACTGAACCTCCTCCTGAAGTACTCCTCCTTCTGGGCGTCGGTGAAGCCTCGTACCTCTGTTACCCTGGCAACACATGAAGGAGGGATCTGATTGGCCGCTGCAGGTCTGGAGGTGATCCAGACCAGAGCCGAGGGAAGCAGGTTCCCCCTGATGAGGTTTGTCAGCAGAACGTCGACTGATGACTTCTGTGTGACGTCAGAAACAAGCCGACTGTGGTTGAAGTCCAGAGAAAGTCTGCTTTCATCCAGGCCGTCAAAGATGAAGAGAAGTTTGTGGGCAGCCAGCTGCTCTGCTGGGAGCTTCTGGAGGGTTGGATGGAAAACATGGAGCAGCGTGAGAAGACTGTGCTGCTCACCTCTGATCAGGTTCAGCTCCCTGAACGACAGCAGAACCACCACACGGACATCTTGGTTCTCCAAGCCCTCGGCCCAGTCCAGAGTGAACTTCTGCACTGAGAAGGTTTTTCCAACACCAGCGACGCCGTTGGTCAGAACCACTCTGATGGCTCCATCTTGGCCAGGTAAGGCTTTAAAGATGTCGTGGCACCTGATTGGAGAGTCATGGAGGTTCTGGATCCTGGAAGCTCTCTCCAGCTGCTTCACCTCATGTTGGGTATTAACCTCTTCACTCTGTCCCTCTGTGATGTAGAGATCAGTGTAGATCCTGTTGAGGAGGGTTCTACTTCCTGGTTCATCACTTCCTTCAGTCACACGTTCACATCTCCTCCTCAGACTGATCTTATGTTCCTCTAGAACCTCCTGCAGACCAACATCTGCTGGAACAGAGAAGAAAAGACAACTGAAGGAAAAACATGATTTAGTGATGAAGTTGGAACAGAAACATCTGGAACATCAGGAGGTGTTATCATTAGAAGATCCCTTCGTTCACATGATGTGATGCTAACCAATCGGATCCGTCCTTAGAACCAGAACCTTGTTAGATGTTCTGCCTCTGCTTTGTGGCCAGTATCTGTTCACTGTCAGGATCTGATTCACAAAGCAGATCAGATGAAGAAATGCTGACAGAAACATGCAGCAGCTTTCAGCAACATGAACTCTTTAGCATCAGGTCACCATTGTCCTCATTTCTCTGTTTCTATCTGACCTTCTCCCACAAACACAGCAGCTACAGAAGAGGCAGAGAGACAGAAAATGTTTCCTGGCAGCATTTTCAGCCTTAATGAAGGAAATCTGGAGGAAATGCTCTAATCTGCCAGAGAAACAGCTCATTGGATCAGGTAGTGTTCACATTTCAGATGCATTTCTCACTCAGAGACTGGATTGGATGTTGTTAAAGAATAATTACAGATTAGAAATGACATGGGACTGATTTTACCCTTTAGAAGTAAACAGCAGATAGAAATATTCCATGTTTCTACAAATATATCTCCTGTAATCTGGGATCTATTGTCAGAGTAAATAAAGGTTTCTGTCTCTCAGACTTTCCTTCCCTCTTTCTGTAAAGCAGCCGAGCAGCAGGTTGTTTTCTCCACCTTTTTGTTTTCATGTATCAAAATGAGCAGCAGCTTTAAGGAGATGTTCAGTTTTAATGCATTTAGCACAAAGGGCTGAAAACAGAACCACTTCAAAGCAAACCCAATAGGTTGTTGGGTTGAACACAGACGTTACATTTACAGCAGCTGGAAATCCAGAGATTCAGGGGAATTAATTGATCACAGAAAGACTTTTAAACACTTGAAATTCCAAATCCTAACTAAAGACGTTGAATTAGTTCAACAGAGACGATAGAAGGAAGTTCTGATTGGAGATGTTCAGTCTCACCTGGAGCACAGCTGCTCTGATTGGCTGCCAGCAGTCCAGGTCCTCTTCTGGGTCTTTTCCCACACTGGGGGCAGGAGGAGGGTCCTGGTGGAGCAGACTGGACCCAGTATGACGTGATGCACTGTCTGCAGAACCAGTGTCCACAGCTGGTAGAGACCGGATCCATCAGGACCTTCTGACACAAAGCACAGCAGGACCGCTGCTCCTCCTCACCAACGCTGCTCCTCTTTCTCCATCTGTGAAGACATTTCTTCATCACTGAAACAGTTCACTACCAACAGGGTGAACTGAAAAGTACCTTGATTTTGCAGTGCATTGTTTTTCCGATTTTACCCACTAGGTGTCATTATTACTCATAGTTCCTTTAAGTACAGATTTTTACAACTTCAGCTACTTTTTAAAGCATCAACACAATGCAGTGATTGCAGGTAATGCTGGAGATCCTTCAACAATCTTGGTCTAACAGCTTGGAAGGCTCCATCTCCTTGGGTCCTAAAGTGGGTCTGAGGGAACATCTGCAGATTCTGCTCTGAGGACCTCAGGCTACAGCTGGAGGGTATTAAGGCTGGATCAAGTCACAGATGTTCTCTAACTTATATCTGCCTCTGTTAAGATGTTCAATATTTGCAGACACATTAAACCCTAATAGGTAACATGTAAAAATCACTGTAGGACGTATCAAGAAGTTCACTGAACCGTCGATCCACTAAAATAACTCCTGCTTGAAGAGAGAGAGCAGTCTTACTTCTGTGTTCTCGGCTCAGGCTGTCTGCAGTTTGTTTGAGCTGATCACATCAGATCTTAATAACTATTGAAGATTTCTTCTCATTAAAGAAGTTTTTCTCTGGTAATATCAATACTTTACTCTCATATCATCACTGCTTTATTCTGCCAATATTATGACTTTGATCTCCTAACCAAAAATTCTCTAATTGTCTTAGTGGTATTTGGACTTTCTTTACTTACTGATATGTTATTGTTCTAAAATTTGTTTTGTTAAAATAAAGTCAGTAATTATACTTTTTGTGTCCTCTTTTTATTTGAAAAAGTTTTGAAAAATATCGAAATACATGTTAATATTGGTACTAATACCAAACTTTTGGTATTGTTGTGACAACACTACAGGACAATAACAATATTACACAAAATAAAATATAGATTCAACAACAGCTACCTTTTAGGAATAACCTGATTAAAACCCTTTCAGTGCTTCTAACACTGCTGTTCACGTGATCAATAGTGTCCTGAACTGGTGTGGATTAGAAAAAGGATAACCTAAATATTTTGGTACTAATGAATGCTGTTTTAAACAAGAGCTACTATATTCACAAATGTGAATAAATACTGAGGAATTCTAGATAGACCTTGACCTCTACTTTGAAGGAAATTAAAATATATTACTATTTTTAAGTAAAACAGAAACAAATTATATCCCACTTAAGCAATTAAACCTACTTACAATTACACACGACTTTTTACTACTAACCAAATAGTTTTTCTTGAGGCCATCTATGCATATACCATAGGGCTTTAGTTTGTCATCCCCATCAATACGTCATACGTAGTTTGGTCTACAACTGACACATGAGCGCCATCTAGAGTGATTTCTTGCCCTCAGGTCATCCCCATTTGGATCTAATAGTCGCCTCACAAGGTTTCTCTGTCTGTGACAGTCTCAGCCATTCAACGTTTCTGATGCATCCACCTGTAGCCATGCTATCCACCAGATCCTTGTAGTTGTTGCTCATTAAAAGATGGCCACCTCTGCATCGTCCGTCTTAGTTTTTCTCTGCCAAAGCCGCTTTGTTGCAGCCTTCTCTCTAATGTCTGGTGGCTTAATTTGATAATATGGGATTCTTTCAAAACTGGCAAGATTTCCAGATTTGGAAAACCACTTCTGAAGCTCTGAGAAATGATGAATGAAATGACCCTTCTCCTGAGAACACTATGGAAAGTTATTATGATATACTAACTCATATATTCTTTGGTTCTTTTTCTGTCCATCCTGCAGATCTGCAGCATTTCCTTGATGGATTTGTTGGACAGAAGTGGCTTCTTGGTGGATCTCCTTGTCTGAAATTCTTCAGCCTACTCTGTGCTGATGCACTCACATCTACCTGCTGCCAGTGGAGAGCAAGCTCTGGACTGGAGGCTACAGGATTCTGTATCTTCCCTCTCAGTGGAGAACCTTCCTGGAGCTGGTTGGACGTCCTGCAGCCTTCATTCCTGCAGCTGAACTTCTCAGCTTCAGCTTCAGTCTGACTTAGTTTATATGTATCAGAGGCTGATAGTGTCTCACACACGATTATAATAGTTGTTGACAGCTGTCTTACCTTTGATCTGGGGGTCCAGGATCATTATTGAAGAATATAGGAGGATCTTTGGACCTGTCACTCTGCAGAGAAACACAGCTGGGTGCTGGAGACGTTGCTCTGTTCTCCTCCATGTTCCTCCAAATGTTCCTCTGTGTTTCCAGGCCTGAAGCCCCACTGAGAGGGAAACAGACAGTTAACATGTGATTCAGTTCCAGTTTGCTCTCTGAACCATCCTGTAAAGCAGGAGGCTGATTACATCCTGTGTAAAACTCTGACAAACATCTTCTCTTAGTTCCCAGCTGATGTTTCACAGTAGCTATGTTTACATTGACATAAGGAATCAGAATAAAGGCTGATAGGTATAGAAATGTGTGATGTAAACACAACAATATGAATACTGTGATTGGATTAAGTACAATCAGAATGAACCTTTATTCCCAATAAAAGAGCTGATCACGTCACATCAGATCTTAATAACTATTGAAGGATTCTTCTCATTATAGAAGTTTTTCTGGTAATATCAAGACTTCACTGTCATATCACTGCTTTATTCTGGCAACATTATGACTTTGATCTCCTAATTAAAAATTGTCTAACTGTCTTTGTGGTATTTTTACTTTATTTACTGATTGATATGTTATTGTTCCTAGATTTGTTTTATTCAAATAAAGTCAGCAATTATATTTTTGTGTCCTCTTTTTATTTAACAAAAGTATTGAAAAATATCAAAATATATGTTAATATTGGTACTAATACCAAACTTTTGGTATTGTGACAACACTACAGGACAATAACAAAATTACAGAAAACAAAATATAGATTTAACAACAGCTACCTTTTAGGAATAATCTGATTAAAACCCTTCCAGTGCTTGTAACACTGCTGTCCACATGATCAATAGTGTCCTGAACTGGTGTGGATAAGAAAAAGGATAACCTAAATATTTTGGTACTAATGAGTGTTGTTTTAAACAAGAGCTACTATATTCACAAATTTGATTAAATACTGAGGAATTCTAGATAGACCTTGACCTCTACTTTGAAGGAAATTAAAATGTATTACTATTTTTAAGTAAAACAGAAACAAATTACAACACATTAATGTAATTAAGCCTACTTACAATTACACACGACCTTTTGCTACTAACCAAATGATTTTTCTTGAGAGGCCATCTATGCATGTACCATAGGGCTTTAGTTTGTCATACCCATCAATACGTCATACGTAGTTTGGTCTACGACTGACACATGAGCGCCATCTAAAGCGATTTCTTGCCCTCAGGTCATCCCCATTTGGATCCATTAGTCGCCTCACAAGGTTTCTCTGTCTGTGATGATCTCAGCCATTCAACGTTTCTGATGCATCCACCTGTAGCCATGCTGTCCACCAGAACCTTGTAGTTGTTGCTCATTAAAAGATGCCACCTCTGCATGGTCCGTCTTTTTATTTCTCTGCCAAAGCCGCTTTTTTGCAGTCTTCTCTCTAATGTCTGGTGGCTTAATTTGATATTATGGGATTCTTTCAAAACTGGCAAGGTTTCCAGATTTGGAAAACCACTTCTATAGCTCTGAGAAACGATGAATGAAATGACCCTTCTCCTGAGAACACTATGGAAAGTTATTATGATATACTAACTCAAATATTCTTCGGTTCTTTTTCTGTCCATCGTGCAGATCTGCAGCATTTCCTTGATGGATTTGTTGGACAGAAGTGGCTTCTTGGTGGATCTCCTTGTCTGCAATTCTTCAGCCTACTCTGTGCTGATGCACTCACATCTACCTGCTGCCAGTGGAGAGCAAGCTCTGAACTGGAGGCTACAGGATTCTGTATCTTCCCTCTCAGTGGAGAACCTTCCTGGAGCTGGTTGGACGTCCTGCAGCCTTCCTTCCTGCAGCTGAACTTCTCAGCTTCAGCTTCAGTCTGACTTAGTTTATATGTATCAGAGGCTGATAGTGTCTCACACATGATTATAATACTTGTTGACAGCTGTCTTACCTTTGATATGGGGGTCCAGGACCATTATGGAAGAATATAGGAGGATCTTTGGACCTGTCACTCTGCAGAGAAACACAGCTGGGTGCTGGAGACGTTGCTCTGTTCTCCTCCATGTTCCTCCAAATGTTCCTCTGTGTTTCCAGGCCTGAAGCCCCACTGAGAGGGAAACAGACAGTTAACATGTGATTCAGTTCCAGTTTGCTCTCTGAACCATCCTGTAAAGCAGGAGGCTGATTACATCCTGTGTAAAACTCTGACAAACATCTTCTCTTAGTTCCCAGCTGATGGTTCACAGTAGCTATGTTTACATTGACATAAGGAATCAGAATAAAGGCTGATAGGTATAGAAATGTGTGATGTAAACACAACAATATGAATACTGTGATTGAATTAAGTACAATCAGAATGAACCTTTATTCCCAATAAAAGAGCTGATCACGTCACATCAGATCTTAATAACTATTGAAGGATTCTTCTCATTATAGAAGTTTCTCTGGTAATATCAAGACTTCACTGTCATATCATCACCGCTTTATTCTGGCAACATTATGACTTTGATCTCCTAATTAAAAATTGTCTAACTGTCTTTGTGGTATTTTTACTTTATTTACTGATTGATATGTTATTGTTCCAAGATTTGTTTTATTCAAATAAAGTCAATAATTATATTTTTGTGTCCTCTTTTATTTAACAAAAGTATTGAAAAAATATCAAAATACATGTTAATATTGGTACTAATACCAAACTTTTGGTATTGTGACAACACTACAGGACAATAACAAAATTACAGAAAACAAAATATAGATTTAACAACAGCTACCTTTTAGGAATAATCTGATTAAAACCCTTCCAGTGCTTGTAACACTGCTGTCCACATGATCAATAGTGTCCTGAACTGGTGTGGATAAGAAAAAGGATAACCTAAATATTTTGGTACTAATGAGTGTTGTTTTGAACAAGAGTTACTATATTCACAAATTTGATTAAATACTGAGGAATTCTAGATAGACCTTGACCTCTACTTTGAAGGAAATTAAAATGTATTACTATTTTTAAGTAAAACAGAAACAAATTACAACACATTAATGTAATTAAGCCTACTTACAATTACACACGACCTTTTGCTACTAACCAAATAATTTTTCTTGAGAGGCCATCTATGCATGTACCATAGGGCTTTAGTTTGTCATCCCCATCAATACCTCATACGTAGTTTGGTCTACAACTGACACATGAGCGCCATCTAGAGTGATTTCTTGCCCTCAGGTCATCCCCATTTGGATCTATTAGTCGCCTCACAAGGTTTCTCTGTCTGTGATGATCTCAGCCATTCAACGTTTCTGATGCATCCACCTGTAGCCATGCTGTCCACCAGAACCTTGTAGTTGTTGCTCATTAAAAGATGCCACCTCTGTATCGTCCGTCTTAGTTTTTCTCTGCCAAAGCCGCTTTTTTGCAGTCTTCTCTCTAATGTCTGGTGGCTTAATTTGATATTATGGGATTCTTCCAAAACTGGTAAGATTTCCAGATTTGGAAAACCACTTCTGAAGCCCTGAGAAATCCATCCATCCATCCATTTTCTAACCTGCTTAATCCCTCATGGGGTCACGGGGGGTGCTGGTGCCTATCTCCAGCGTTCACTGGGTGAGAGGCGGGGTACACCCTGGAGAGGTCGCCAGTTTGCAACAGGGAAACACAGACAGGAAAAAGCTCTGAGAACAGATGAATGAAATGACCCTTATCCTGAGAACACTATGGAAAGTTATTATGATATACTAACTCATATATTCTTCTGTTTTTTTTCTGTCCATCCTGCAGATCTGCAGCATTTCCTTGATGGATTTGTTGGACAGAAGTGGCTTCTTGGTGGATCTCCTTGTCTGAAATTCTTCAGCCTACTCTGTGCTGATGCACTCACATCTACCTGCTGCCAGTGGAGAACAAGCTCTGGACTGGAGGCTACAGGATTCTGTATCTTCCCTCTCAGTGGAGAACCTTCCTGGAGCTGGTTGGACGTCCTGCAGCCTTCATTCCTGCAGCTGAACTTCTCAGCTTCAGCTTCAGTCTGACTTAGTTTATATGTATCAGAGGCTGATAGTGTCTCACACACGATTATAATAGTTGTTGACAGCTGTCTTACCTTTGATCTGGGGGTCCAGGATCATTATTGAAGAATATAGGAGGATCTTTGGACCTGTCACTCTGCAGAGAAACACAGCTGGGTGCTGGAGACGCTGCTCTGTTCCCCTCCATGTTCCTCCAAATGTTCCTCTGTGTTTCCAGGCCTGAAGCCCCACTGAGAGAGAAACAGACAGTTAACATGTGATTCAGTTCCAGTTTGCTCTCTGAACCATCCTGTAAAGCAGGAGGCTGATTACATCCTGTGTAAAACTCTGACAAACATCTTCTCTTAGTTCCCAGCTGATGTTTCACAGTAGCTATGTTTACATTGACATGAGGAATCAGAATAAAGACTGATAGGTATAGAAATGTGTGATGTAAACACAACAATATGAATACTGTGATTGGATTAAGTACAATCAGAATGAACCTTTATTCCCAATAAAAGAGCTGATCACGTCACATCAGATCTTAATAACTATTGAAGGATTCTTCTCATTATAGAAGTTTCTCTGGTAATATCAAGACTTCACTCTCATATCATCACCGCTTTATTCTGGCAACATTATGACTTTGATCTCCTAATTAAAAATTGTCTAACTGTCTTTGTGGTATTTTTACTTTATTTACTGATTGATATGTTATTGTTCCAAGATTTGTTTTATTCAAATAAAGTCAATAATTATATTTTTGTGTCCTCTTTTTATTTAACAAAAGTATTGAAAAAATATCAAAATATATGTTAATATTGGTACTAATACCAACTTTTGGTATTGTGACAACACTACAGGACAATAACACAATTACAGAAAACAAAATGTACATTTAACAACAGCTACCTTTTAGGAATAATCTGATTAAAACCCTTCCAGTGCTTCTAACACTGCTGTCCACGTGATCAATAGTGTCCTGAACTGGTGTGGATAAGAAAAAGGATAACCTAAATATTTTTGTACTAATGAATGCTGTTTTAAACAAGAGCTACTATATTCACAAATTTGATTAAATACTGAGGAATTCTAGATAGACCTTGACCTCTACTTTGAAGGAAATTAAAATGTATTACTATTTTTAAGTAAAACAGAAACAAATTACAACACATTATTGTAATTAAGCCTACTTACAATTACACACGACCTTTTGCTACTAACCAAATAATTTTTCTTGAGAGGCCATCTATGCATGTACCATAGGGCTTTAGTTTGTCATACCCATCAATACGTCATACGTAGTTTGGTCTACGACTGACACATGAGCGCCATCTAAAGCGATTTCTTGCCCTCAGGTCATCCCCATTTGGATCTATTAGTCGCCTCACAAGGTTTCTCTGTCTGTGATGATCTCAGCCATTCAACGTTTCTGATGCATCCACCTGTAGCCATGCTGTCCACCAGAACCTTGTAGTTGTTGCTCATTAAAAGATGCCACCTCTGCATGGTCCGTCTTTTTATTTCTCTGCCAAAGCCGCTTTTTTGCAGTCTTCTCTCTAATGTCTGGAGGCTTAATTTGATATTATGGGATTCTTTCAAAACTGGCAAGGTTTCCAGATTTGGAAAACCACTTCTGAAGCTCTGAGAAACGATGAATGAAATGACCCTTCTCCTGAGAACACTATGGAAAGTTATTATGATATACTAACTCAAATATTCTTCAGGTTCTTTTTCTGTCCATCCTGCAGATCTGCAGCATTTCCTTGATGGATTTGTTGGACAGAAGTGGCTTCTTGGTGGATCTCCTTGTCTGAAATTCTTCAGCCTACTCTGTGCTGATGCACTCACATCTACCTGCTGCCAGTGGAGAGCAAGCTCTGGACTGGAGGCTACAGGATTCTGTATCTTCCCTCTCAGTGGAGAACCTTCCTGGAGCTGGTTGGACGTCCTGCAGCCTTCCTTCCTGCAGCTGAACTTCTCAGCTTCAGCTTCAGTCTGACTTAGTTTATATGTATCAGAGGCTGATAGTGTCTCACACATGATTATAATAGTTGTTGACAGCTGTCTTACCTTTGATCTGGGGGTCCAGGATCATTATTGAAGAATATAGGAGGATCTTTGGACCTGTCACTCTGCAGAGAAACACAGCTGGGTGCTGGAGACGTTGCTCTGTACCCCTCCATGTTCCTCCAAACGGTCCTCTGTGTTTCCCAGCCTGAATCCCAGCTGAGAGGGAAAGCAGACAGTTAACATGTGATTCAGTTCCAGTTTGCTCTCTGAACCATCCTGTAAAGCAGGAGGCTGATTACATCCTGTGTAAAACTCTGACAAACATCTTCTCTTAGTTCCCCAGCTGATGTTTCACAGTAGCTATGTTTACATTGACATAAGGAATCAGAATAAAGGCTGATAGGTATAGAAATGTGTGATGTAAACACAACAATATGAATACTGTGATTGGATTAAGTACAATCAGAATGAACCTTTATTCCCAATAAAAGAGCTGATCACGTCACATCAGATCTTAATAACTATTGAAGGATTCTTCTCATTATAGAAGTTTCTCTGGTAATATCAAGACTTCACTGTCTTATCATCATCGCTTTATTATGGCAACATTATGACTTTGATCTCCTAACTAAAAATTGTCTAACTGTCTTTGTGGTATTTTTACTTTATTTACTGATTGATATGTTATTGTTCCAAGATTTGTTTTATTCAAATAAAGTCAATCATTATATTTTGTGTCCTCTTTTTATTTAACAAAAGTGTTGAAAAAATATCAAAATACATGTTAATATTGGTACTAATACCAAACTTTTGGTATTGTGACAACACTACAGGACAATAACAAAATTACAGAAAACAAAATATAGATTTAACAACAGCTACCTTTTAGGAATAATCTGATTAAAACCCTTCCAGTGCTTATAACACTGCTGTCCATGTGATGATATTTTCTAGTTAAGTCCTCCACTGACACCAAGCGATAGCCTCTAACGACCCAGGACAGTGATGGGTGGGTCATTGATTTGACATTGACTTGCATCTGACAAACCCACAAACTGCAGGTTTGAATATCAGTCTCTTCATCGTTCAACAATTAAAACCAAGAAAAAATATTGCAAATGTTTTGTTTGATTAACAATCATTTTAACTTAATTGAAATTCAGCCAGGGCAGAGAACAGATACAGCATGTTCTACAGTATATTAATCTATCAAATAACGTTGTTTTTCCTTTGGTCAATATTTAAACAGACTTTTTAGAGTCCCCACAGACTCTAAAAACAGTTTTTGGTTAATCAAAGTTAATTTGTGTTTTTTTTTTTCCTTTTTGCTTTGTTTTTATTCTTGTTTTAACAAGCATATAATCATATTTCCATATAGGACCAAGTTGGTAAGGATAGCTTCTTCCCTTAATATCTGAAATTATATTAAAACAACATTTTCTGTTTACTCAGGTTATATTTGTCTCACATGAAAATTATTTTGATATTCTGAAATATTTGGCACAAAAGGCACATAAGGAAGAAATGTTCTTTTCTTTTAGTATAACAATAGCAGTGTTGCTTAACAGGAACATCTAAACGCACCATGACCTCAGAGTTTAGGAATCATCAACAGTCAGTTCCTGTTCTCACGCAGAGCGCTGATAAACAGGAGTTTTATGGTCGGCTACCGTAGGAACCAATCAGGACAGAACCTGGCGCTGCCCCAACAATCTTTACTTTAGCAGAGATCTGAGTATCATTCGTCCTCCACAGAGCCAGAAACTATTGTTATAAAGACATTTATTGCTGCTGACACCAAACACTGTAAACAGCGCTGCATACGCAGATATAAAAAGTAACTCTGTGTAACAAAGATCTGGATGTTAACAGAGGATCACACAGAGCTCTGATGCTTTCTCTTCATAAAGAGAAAAACTCACTAAGCAACAGTAAAGTTAGAAGATTTTACCTTCAATTCTGATAAAAAAAAATAATTTTAGGATGTTGTTCTTCGGAGACAAAAGTAAGTCTGAGCTTCTGTTTACTTTTCTCTTCCTGCTTCAGCGTAACATGAGAACCAGGAAAAGTTCAGACCCCTCCTGTCCTCATTTATAGGAAGTCAGCTGAGTTTCTCACAGACATGTTGACGTAGACGTCCCGTCGTCTGTTGAGAGGCGTGCCGACAGAGCGGCCATCTTAGGTCAGACCAAGCTGCAGTCAGAGAGAATACACGTCAAATCAGAAAAAATTTACTTTATGTTTTCAGACACTCTGAATCTGGTGAATTCTCACCCGATTTCCAGAAAAATCAACTGACTGAAAACATCACCCCTTTAGGGGCTACATGGGACCAATTGATTGAATTAAATGATTGTCTAACTTAATAAATGATTTCGCTTTTGTATTGAAAGTAAGCAAACTTCCAGAGCTCCGTCCCAGGATGCGCGACTTTTACTCCGCTGATAAAAGGACACTAGGAACCAGATCCTGGGGAATTACCTTCCATAAGTAAGATTTTATGATAGATAATCCTCATGCTTTACAGTTACAGTTTTTCCGGCATAAACACAATATGTGCTAATGGGTAGCAGGGAGAGAAAAGTACATTAAACACCAAAAACAAACAAAATGGTCCTAAATTACTGGATAGACATGATTTATGTAGGGGGGGTATTATACAGTATTTTTGGTTTTGGTATGATTTTGTAATGTATTTGATCTAAGATGCGTTATTAGGTTTTTTGTTGATTTTTTTTTTCCCAGATCGCGGTTTGTATTATATCATTCTGCTCTCACTTGTCTGTATATAGTTTTGCTCCTATCTAGATCAGTGCTGCTGTCTGTAGATTGATGTCTGTATATATATATATATATATATATATATATATATATATATATATATATATATATATATATATATAGAGAGAGAGAGAGAGAGAGAGAGAGAGAGAGAGAGAGAGAGAGAGAGAGAGAGAGAGATCGACGGAGATATTTATGTGTGTATAATTTGTGTGTATATTAGATTAATATGTAACTGCAAAATATGTAAGTGCGTGTACATTTTTCATCCAGTTTGACTTCAGTTTAAATAGTTTTGGTTCTGAATAAATATGTGTCATCTGAAAGGCCACGATCACTGTGAACATATGATTAAAATGAGATCTGAGCTGCGTCCTATTCATTCTGACAGCAGCTGTCTGGTCTGTGGTCTGACCCAAGATGGCCGCCCTGTAGACACGTCAGCCTAGCGGCCGGCAGCGTACAATGGGGCGTCTACGTATATGATGTCTATGGGGTTTCTCTCCAGTTTGTCACACAACATGATGTGTTAAAGGACACCATGTACTATTCATGGTATTTTGTCAACAAATTTAGCTTCAATGAGGCATATGAAGCCCTTTAATGAGACAAGATGATATTTTCTAGTTAATTAAATATCTGACAGTCATTTTGTTAAATAGTGAAAGGCTGCTCTATTGTTTTACTTTGAATCTTGATATTTCTAGTAAAATTTCATCAACAACACCTCCCTGAACTCCCACATGTATCAATCCCATCCATCAACATACATTATATATATATATATATGATGTGCATTAGACTCATTAATGCTGCTGTTTATTCTGTTTTAAAAATGAAAAACATTTTCACCACTACCATCTGTTTTCACCTGGTAAAACATACTTTATATATTTTAACTGTAAATAGTACATAGGGCTGGACAATACTTATATGACAAAACATTTCTTAATTTCTGTCAATACGATATAATTAGAATATCAATAAACAAAATAAAAGCCTTAGAAAGACTACAAAGAATCCTCAAAACACATGCTGGTACAATATTATGACAATTATTTTGCCGTGTTTATAAAACTCCTCCAATATAACATTTTAGAAACATTTGCTTTCAAAAATAAAAACACACAAAATTAAATAAAATCCAGAACATCAGTCAGTGACAGATGCTGTAACCATAGACTGTAATGTAAACTGAAATATTGGAAATGTCATTTCACCTTTATTAAATAAAGTTATATCATGGTATATATTCATACTGAATTAGTGTGCACCCCTAACAGTACCCACTGCACTATTTTGATATACTTTCTGTCTGTACTGAATAAGTGTCATGGTGCAGTTTAGGCCTGCCTGTTGTCCCCATAGACGAACCTGCACTTTCTGCCTCTTCTCCAGCCCAGTTACTTCCCTCTGAACTGATCAGATCCACCTGCCATTCATAATCAAGCCGGACTTGGTCCACCTGCTCCTGCCATCTACATCCTTCTGCTCCAGCCCAGTAAAGACTCTCTGGTTCTCACCCTGTACTACTCATCCTCTTCAATAAACTCTTAGGAAACGAAGCTCTGTGTGTGGCTGAGTTCGGGTTCATCAGAATGCTCAAGACAAAAAGAAGCTCTTACATCTCATTTTAGGTTGTATAATTACAATAAAGTCATTCTACTCTATTCCAGTAAATGAGCAAAAGAAATAATGTCTAAAAAATCCAAATCATTGATCTGATGCCTTTAGTTTTTGTCCTGTGATGGGAAAAAAAAGGATCAAACTTGGCTTCATATGTCAACGCCTGGTTACATAAAACACTTTACGTCAGAATCAGATCAAATCAGCCTCTGGTGGACGGAAATTATGAGACATCATAGTCATTAACTAATGGGATATTTATTTACCTGAAAAACAGAGAAACGCAGTAATAACATGTTCAGCCACAGGAAACAGTAGTTTTAAATCTAAACAGTTCATGAAAAATGAGCTAAGGTTAATCACCCAATGCTGTCTAAGAGGATAAAGAGCAGGAAGCTCCTCCGTGGCAGGAGACCAACATACGCTGCGACATGTGAGACCTGAGCCCAGAACGCTGGAGGGTCAACAGGAAACTTATCAGGGTTATAACTTAGGCCGGGGAAGACGTGTCCCCCCAATATTGGAGACAGGTGCATTTGTCTCCTCTAAAAAGTATACAGTCCCACCTTCTTGCTTTACTGACAAGTAGTCCTCCTCATAAACTTGTAGTTTTGCCTTTGCTGCACTGAATCCCTTCAGATTTTCTAGTCTTTCAATTTCTCTTTTCAATTCTTCAACTAATTTTCTCCTTGCAGCACTTTCCTCTTGTCTCTTTAGCACAACCGCTTGCTTCCATTCTCTTTTTAATTTGCGATCAGTTTCCTCCTTTTCCTCTAGGAGGCGTTGTGACATTGCAGCAGCTTCTTGGTCTGCCATTATGCGTTTGTCTTCTTCTTCGAGCATCTGCATTTCTTCCCTATATTTTTCGTGCTCAGTCATTATCTGAAACACAGCGTTTGTGGCTTCATACTCTGCTGCAGCTTCTTGTCTTTTTGCAGAGCAGCTATGAGACATAACTGTATTAGCCTTAAAGGGTCTATGAACTGAGACACTAACCGGCATCAAGCCATACAATCTCCTCATTTTCTCCTTCAACCTGACATTTGATGTTTAGCAAAACTAGTGTAGTCACTGATGTGCATTTATCTAACTTGGAACGCATATCATGTGGTGGTCCATCCATTGCTCTATATTCATCATAAATATTATTAAATTCAACTTCATCTCGTTGTACAATATCCGTGTGACCTTTAACAAGGTCAACTGGATCTTCTTCTACAACAGATTTTTTTAGCCTCTTTGATTAATGGCCACTTTCCATCTGTCATAAATACCATCAAAGCGCCATTGCAGCCCTTGTAACTTTACTTTGTGGAGTTCTCTTCCCTTTTCTGTGAGCATGTGAGGCCTTTCACTTCTACACTGCTCTACTTTGACAGTTTCTGCAGCTTGTTCTGCACTGGCAACTTTGCTTTCTCTTTCCTCTCATTCTGAAATTTTCTTTCTTGAAATGTTCAGCACGTATTACTTGATGAAAATCTGGTTTAAACTTTAACCGGAGACATGATTTGTGAACTTGATTCCCTTCTTGTGGTGCCGCTGTTGTCAGGCTTTACCCAGTTCCTTATTGTTTCTTCCTCCTTGCGTCACTTTTCCAAACATGAGCCTTATTGTCTGGCTTCTGGACGTCTTTATGGAGATGTAACTGTTGAACCATTAACATTTGCGGTCATTGGTGCAATGACACGGTATCACCACCAGGGGGCGGGAATCATGTAGGTCCGAGTTCGACTATCACTTCCACCTCTTCTTGCGTCAATAAAGAGTTTGTTTTACTGATGGCATGACTTGACTTTATTTTCGGATGTACAGTCTTGATTGTTACAGCATCACACGACGGCATTATCAAACTCGCTGGCTGACCCATGCGTAGAAGTAGAAATTAGGAAAGCACAAACAATCTGGCATCCCTTGACTTACTCCAACTCAAAGCCGCCTCTCAGGCTATAACCAGAGCTATAACAAGTCAGTTCCTGTTCTCACACAGAGCACTGATAAACTGGAATGTTATGATTGGCTGCTGTTGGAACCAGTCTGGACAGAACCCTTTGTTTTACCAGAGATCTGAGCCAGAAACTATCGTTATAAGCACATTTATTGCTGCTGACACCAAACACTGTAAACAGCGCTGCATACGCAGGCATAAAAAGTAGCCCTCTGTAAAAAAAAAAAAAAAAAAAATCTGTGTGTCAACAGAGGATCAAACAAAGCTCTGATGCTTTCTCTTCATAAAGAGAAAAACTCACAAAGCAACAGTAAAGTTAGAAGAAAATGGGGTTTTACCTTCAGTTCTGATAAAAACTTGTTCTAGGACATTGTTCTTTGGAGACAAAAGTAAGTCAGAGCTTTCGTTATTTTTCTCTTCCTGCTTCAGAGTAACATAGAACCAGTCTGTCACACAACATGATGTGTTAAAGGACACCATGTACTATTCATGGTATTTTGTCAACAAATTTAGCTTCAATGAGGCATATGAAGCCCTTTAATGAGACAAGATGTCATTTTCTAGTTAATTAAATATCTGACAGTCATTTTGTCAATTAGTGAAAGGCTGCTTCTATTGTTATACTTTGAATCTTGATATATCTACTTAAATTTCATCAACAACACCTCCCTGAACTCACACATGTATCAATCCCATCCATCAACATACATTATATATATATATATATATATATATATATATATATATATGATGTGCAATAGACTCAGACAATAATGCTGCTGTTTATTCTGTTTTAAAAATGAAAAACATTTTCACCACTACCATCTGTTTTCACCTGGTAAAACATACTTCATATATTTTAACTGTAAATAGTACATAGGGCTGGACAATACTTATATGACGAAATATTTCTTAATTTCTGTCAATACGATATAATTAGAATATAAGCAAAATAAAAGCCTACATAGAATCCTCAAAACACATGCTGGTACAATATTATGACAATTATTTTGCCGTGTTTATAAAACTCCTCCAATATAACATTTTAGAACATTTGCTTTCAAAAATAAAAACACACAAAATTAAATAAAACCCAGAACATCAGTCAGTGACAGATGCTGTAATCATAGACTGTAATGTATACTGAAATATTGGAAATGTCATTTCACCTTTATTAAATAAAGTTATATCATGGTATATATTGATACTGAATTACTGTGCACCCCTAACAGTACCCACTGCACTATTTTGATATACTTTCTGTCCGCACTAAAAAAGTGTCATGGTGCATTTTAGGCCTGCTTGTTTTCTCCATGGACTTTCCTGCACTTTCTGCCTCTCCTCCAGCCCAGTTACTTCCCTCTGAACTGATCAGGTCCACCTGCTGTAAACAAGCCCGGACTCGGCCCACCTGCCCACACCTCTACTCTACTTAAACGCACCTCAGTCTGCATTTCTCCAAACATGAACCGTATTGTCTGGCTTCTGTTCGTCTTTATGAAGATGTAACTGTTGAACGTGCGTGTCCATCAACATTTGCAGCAGCTTGGTCCTTGGTGCAATGACACAGTATCACCACCAGAGGGCCGGGAATCATATAGGTCTGAGTTTGACTATCATTTCCACTTCTTCTTGCTTCAATAAAGAGTTTGTTTTACTGATGACGTTGACTTTATTTTCGGATGTACAGTCTTGATTGTTACAGCATCACACGACGCCACCGTCGAACTCGCTGGCTGACCCATGCGTAGAAGTAGAAATGAGGAAAACACAAACGATCTGGCATTCTTTACTTACTCCAACTCAAAGCCACCTTTCTGGCTGTAACCAGTCTTGCTCACACTTCACAACCGGCATGCCTCTCACACAGCTGTGCACCTATCACAGGTGTGCCAGCAGAACCAATTTGCCCTAACAAAGATCCCTCCTTAGATTTTCAAAATAAGTGTCTTAATGACACATAATTCTGTATAATGCAAAGGAAAATACATGAACTGAAATGATGGCAGTGACAGAGAGGATAATACTCTAATGCAGATCTTTCCTTGCAGACACATTTTCCCCTAATCAGTCATTCTGTCCAATCCAAGTATGTCAGACTCTTTGCCTCCAGAGTTTATCTGTAATTTCCATTACAACCAATTTTGCAGTCCAGTCTCTCTAATCTCATAATCTCTAACACAGGTCTTCATGTAATTGTTATAATGTGTTTAAGACATTTTCAGTTTGTATTGGTGTGTAAATGTATTGTTTAGTTTGCTCTTTGTCTACAGTAAATAGTGTATTTTTCCATTTTCATCTGATGCAATCCTAATAAAAAAGTTTTCCCCCACAATTTAGGTTCATTTGTATTTAAACTGTTTGTCATTTGTTGATGGGTGTTGGTGGTACTTTTTGGTTATACTGGTGGCTACAAAAAAAAAAAAAGAAGAAAGCTTCCACAGATGTCATTTCTTGGTTTGTTTTTTGACCGCCGTTTGGGTCCCATTCCATGGCCGCTTGACCAGTTTGACAAGCAGGTGACAGTAACCAACAAGAAAGGCACACCAATTACCAATATTTACTTAGTGATTTGTTTCATTCTTAAAAAGTCTGTTAAAAAAACAACATAGCTCAGTTAAAAATTTGTCTCAAAACAAAACTAATTTCTTCTCACTTAATTTGAACATATCATTGATTGTTATTGCTTTGGTGAGAAACTAAGACGTGTTTTAGGTTTTAAACCGATGCCTCTGCAAGTAAATACAACAGCGTTCAGGAGTCACAATCTGTCATTTCAGGAATGTATCTAAGTCTTTCCCCAGATTTATTTTTAGTAAATAAGCCATAATCACTTTTTAGCAAGTAAAATATTTATATTTTCTTTAATTGGTGGATTTTTCAGTGTGGGAGGGGTTATGTTCAGCAGGATATATAAAATATAATCCCTCTAAATAAAATAAAGCCATTTTAAGCAGAACTGACATTTCGATATTCATATAAAAGTCATAATCTCTTTTTGCCAAGTTGTCCTATTTTGTCTTTTCTGTTAATTTATGCAGAGTGGGAAGTTCAGATCAAGATCAATAAACTATAATCCTTCCTTGAACCTTTGCACTGGGCACATTACTATCTGTACTTACATTTTTCAAAATAAATAAATAATACCCCCTGTAACAAAACAAAAAACGATTAAAAAATATATTTTTAATAACTTATTGAGTAACATCCATCACGGTACAGTTTTGTGACAGAATGGATCTAACTCTAAGCAAGCTCAGTGCAGATAAATCGTCAAAAGTTTATTTTTATTGTTCCATTTAGAATGTAAATTTGCAAATATTTATCAGGGCAAACACGTGAAACTGACACTTTCACGCATAGAAGAGGATAAGAAAGATAACACTTTTGATTGGTCATACAAATAAAAACTGTTTTATTAGCGTTAATATTGTTTGATTTTTAGAACTAAACCACAGAGAAAGACGCAGGCCGTGCTCGCTCCCGCGGTAAGCAAGTTCCTCTTCCTGCTGCTCCGAGAACGCGCAGGATCATTTTATGCAGACCATGACTTAAAATGGCGTGTGTCGATCGTATCATCACTTCCTCATAAACCACCCTTCTCGTTGCATTTTCATTCCGTTTGATCTTAATCGATCACAATATTTCGATTGTTAGCTATTGTGACTTTTCTCTTTAGGACATTTACAGTAGGTTGAGAAACTCAGAAGTGAAAGAAAAAGACGTGTCAAAGAGTCGTAAAGAACCCGTTTAACTACCAGTCTATCTACATAAAGGCATTTTGACCAGTAAAACATGTTAATCAAAATATGTTTCTCCTCCCCTATTTAATTCAGTCCTACACCCTTGATCACTACGTTTATTTCTAGGGAGACGGGAGGATTATCACTCAGTTTTATGACGTCACAGCACATTTCAACCGACTCGCACTTACAAATGTTTCAACAAAAGTTGGTTCTCACTGAGACGGAAGGGTTCGGTCCTTTCTCTCTTCCACGACCCGAAAACACATAAAAAAAGCTTTAAAACGGAACCGACACAGTTTAAAGAACCAGGACTCACCCGACAGACACACCGTCAATGCCACAGAAGGCTTCACAAAAATGGAGTCCAGAACCGATGGAAAAAAGTACTGAAGAACTTTCAGTTTCAGTTCTGAGCTGGGTGTGTTCTATGGAGCTAAATTAGAGCCAAAAGTTTTGTTACTTTGAAAAAGGAAAAGTTAATTTAAAAACGTAATGTTCTGTCTATATTTTGAAAAGAGATAACCATCTATTCAACATAAAAATAAGTGTTTTTTCCAGTTTAAACAAAACACTGATTTGATTGTGGAAGTATTTTCAGTTTAGAATCAAAGTTTTTAGTTTTTTTTTTACAGCTTCAAATTACTTTTTTTTTTCACTTTCAGATCTTTTTTTCCCCAGTCTCAGACTTTTGGCCCCGATTTTGTTTCTGGGGCGCAGTTACAAAGGAAAGGGACGTGGAATCATGAATCTTTCTTCTTAAAGAAGAAGACGCATTTCTGTTATGTTGCCTTCATGAAACGTAGAAACTGTGAGAATTGCGTGGCTCTGTTTTTATTCATTATACCAGGGGTTTTCAAATTCATTGAATATGAGCAACCCCTTGGAATAGGTAAAGATAACCACGTATTTCACTTTTACTTGTCTCCATGTTCTAGAGGGTCCCGTGGAGGCTCTGACATAAAATAACAAAGTAAATATGAAATTATTAAAATGCAAAAATACATACTGTAGAAAGTGATAGGAACATGCTGATGTTATAGTATTCACAGAAAACGTCCAATAGGGTGTTTTCACTGACGTCACTGGCCAACTTCCGGTCCGCCATATTGGGTGGCACACTTCCTTATCTCTAGTTGTCTTACACGTATTATCGTATCGCGAATGGATAAGTACGCCAGCACGCTAGAGCGACCAGATAAGGACGTATATCTGAGGAAATGTTCCGTGATCGACCATATGGACCCCTATGCCCTCCACGGTGCTTTGTTTAGCCGTAATCCAGATGATTGGCCAAATGTAGAGCACGGCGACATAGTGCATTACCTGGTGTTCGGTGAAAACCCTCTGCACACTCTTGAGGAAATGAGAGCTTACAAGGATCTAGAGGCTCACAACCAGTTCACATCTGGTTATGTACATCAAGGAAATCGCCATCATACGTGGACGGGTGAGTTTTAATAAGATGGTAAAAATGTAAACAATCCGACGCAAATGTGTTGCACCGCCCGCCGGGGGCGGGCGGTGCGCGAAGGCGCTTGGCTGCAAGGCCGATCGACGCCGCTCGCGGCTTTAATTATTTAAGCAGAACAATGACCAGTGCAAAATTAAGTTGTATTTACCGTATTGGCGCCGGTAGGAGCTGCAGATCATAAAGCCAGCAAACAGTGGGAACACAGCAACTCGTTTAAAGGTAAGCTGCGTTCAGACGGGCTCTGGCCCATGCTAGTTTAGTAGCTGCTAACCGCTAGTGCTAACAACCACTCGCGCATGTAATGTACTTTTAACTTGCTGCTATGTGTTTCAAACGTTTAGAACACACTCTCATTGACATCGGGATACTGTGGAAAGTTATGTTCGGTCTTACAGCCGCGATCCAAGCGAGCCGACGATCTCTTTATCTCTGTAACTCGTTCAAAGGTAAGCTGCGCTCAGCCGGGCTCTGGCTCATGCTAACCGTTAGCGCTAACAACCACTCGCGCATGTAATGTACTTTTAACTTGCTGCTATGTGTTTCAAACGTTTAGAACACACTCTCATTGACATCGGGATACTGTGGAAAGTTATGTTCGGTCTTACAGCCGCGATCCAAGCGTGCCGACGATCTCTTTATCTCTGTAACTCGTTCAAAGGTAAGCTGCGCTGAGCCGGGCTCTGGCTCATGCTAACCGTTAGCGCTAACAACCACTCGCGCATGTAATGTACTTTTAACTTGCTGCTATGTGTTTCAAACGTTTAGAACACACTCTCATTGACATCGGGATACTGTGGAAAGTTATGTTCGGTCGACTTACAGCCGCGATCCAAGCGAGCCGACTCTTTGTTATCGCTAACAGTTGTTCTCCGTGGTTGCGCCTCCAGGCAGGAAAGCGGTGGAAAATTAATCTGTTTCTATGTTTTTCCCATGGCGATCATGTGTTGCGCTGTTACAGCCCACAATACAGCAACGGTTTACCATGGTTGAAATCAAGTTAAGGTGAAATTAATCAAATTAAAACACGGCTGAGAGAGGGAGTACAGTATGCGGTAGTAATAGGCAGTAGAGGCGGCGGAGGCAGTCAACACGACAGCCGCGGAAAGTAATAAGTCATAACGCCCAAGCCCTATTATTAATATATTCTTCTTATATGTTTTAAATACTTAACAGTTAATTACCTGTGACAAAGTGAGCACCGCAGACTCTGGCGTATTCCAGCTTAACACCGTCCAAATCGGACCTGGATATCCGTGTCAGCCATAGGTGACGGCGTTGTTCAGACAGCTGTTTTTTTTTTTTTCACACTGATTCACTATTACGGCTGGTAGGCGATAGAAAGAGCGTTGATCTCCACCTCCACGGGCCGTGCAACCAACCATTAAACACGTTTTCCCCATTGTTCACCTCCAATACTGCCTAAGGCGTCATACAATGCAGGTCAACGGTGCGAAACGACTGCCACCCAATATGGCGGACGCGCTGAGTAGTCACGTGAGCGTGACGTCAGCTGAAAACCCCCTATTCTATAGCAACATTTACAACAACACAGGTCAAATTGAGTCAATGTAGAGATTATGCCTTTATTTTTAAATCCCAAATCATGTAGATGGACTTCTGGAGATCATCATCTGTCATCTGTAAGTGAAAGTTGTCACCTGTAAAAAAAAATAAGTTGTTTGAGTAGTTTTTGAGGCTAAAGAGTGTGACCAAAGTATATATTTCCATTTTCACCAGCAGACCAGAATAATAGAAAAAATGATACATAAAGCATAAAAATATGTCATATATCTGATGAAAATGTGTAAAAACACGTGGTCGATACACCACAAAAATGATGCTTTTATTTTGAAAAGTAGTCTCAGCCGTCACTGCCGTAATCCTTAGTGTTCACGTGACCAACAAAAACAAGTGAGGGCTCACTTGACCGCAGTTCTCTGTTGCTCCTTCCTGTCTCAGCGTACAGGGGGACACCCAAGAGCATCACAAGCTCTTTCGGGAGGGTGATAACTCTGAAAAGCTTCTATCCTCCTCCTCACAGCTCTGAGGAAGAAGTCGCGCGCCGTCTCCTCTTTCCCGTACGCGCGCTCTACGGCTTGCCATACGCTCTCGTGTTACGTGGCGCGCACGGTTGCTCTGAGCCGCACAGAGCGCCTGTTGTGCATTACAGAGACAACTCTGCAGGACAGCCTTTGTCTGCACAGCGCCTCTCACACTGGCTGTGTGCGGCTATTTCTCAGGCTTATACTTCCTTTGGGTTGGAGCCTCCAGAGAAGCTAAGAGCTCACTCCACCAGACTGCAGTAAAGTTGGCAATATATTCACAGATTCGGCTTTTCCGGATAAATAACTCATTGGCGGATGGTTGATTCTACAAAGCGACACCTCTCTGCAACCACAGGAAGGCAGACAGTGAGCTACAATCGTAGTTTCCTCAAAACGAGTCTCCCACCGCGCTGGGAGAATTACATTGGACTCTATGCAGAGCTCGCTGCTCCGCAGATGCTTAGGGACCGTCTGCAAATTGAAGCACCAGAAGAATAATGATGGAGAAATATTCAACAGCGTCACCAAGGAGAGGTGGATTATCATCAAATTAATTTCATGTGTATCTCATCTCATGTATATCATACCACATTTATTGGATTTGAAAATAATAAAAAAAATTAAGAATTTCCCAAAGCCTAAATGGCAAATGGCACCTCTATTTAATTATTAGAATAAGTATAAAATGAGCAATGACTACACTATAGATCATTGTAGTGCCACCAAACTCATCATACACATAGATAACCCCATCTAGTTTATACTACAACTCTTACTTTGGGAAAATGTGTTTAACTTTATTTTTTGATATTTTTTCATTGTTATTAAAAGCATATACTAGCCAATAAGTACGCTATAGATCATTGTAGTGCCACCAAACTTGTAGTATACATAGATAACTTCATCTAGTTCATACTACAACTCTTACTTTGGGAAGATAGCCCAAACTGTATTTTTTTAGATTTTTTCATTGTTATTCAGACGGAAACAAGACTCTGACCATTTTAATGGTCAGTCAGAGTCAGACCCGGCGGCATGGGCGGGCATTGGGGGGCCGTGCCCGCCCTGTGAGCCAGCTGTGCCCGCCCTGGACTGGAAGCTGTCTTTTGTTTTTATATATATACCTCGGAGTGGCCATCGTTCTATTAGTACTATCTTTGATGTGTCAATCATACAATTTAACCAATCAAATCAACGACTGAAGACAACATGCTAGCCAATCACAGATGGAGTGGGGCGGGACACTGAGTTATAGCCTTCAGTCGCTGACGCGGGCGGTGGTCGGCTGTGGTCACCGTCACCGTCGGTGTCGGTAGAGCGGGATGGAAATTTGGTCTGATTACCAAACAATTACAAGAAGTGACAACGAAGCAGACAAGAGCGAGCTGGAAGCAGCGCGATTAATTACTGTTTGAAATGTCAGCACTGAAGTCTAAAGTGGAGTAAACATTGACGCTAGGAGGGTTAGCTACGACAGCTAGCAGCACCAGGAGCAGATCTACTGCCAAACTGGAGAAACTTGGGTTACTTGCAGACAGAAGGGAACTCTGCTTTGTTCTGCTCCTTGCGCTCCATACCTGCTGTAATTACAGAACCTCTTTTAGTGTGAATTTTTACTTCAGTCAGTGTTCAGCCTGATCTCATGCTAATAAGCGTGTAGCTTATGCTGGACTTTGAGTCAAGACACAGCACTACAGGTTACCCTATCTCACTGATAGTTTCCAGTAACCCAACATAAAACCTGCCCAATTTAAAAGAAAAAAAAAGCCCAAATCTCAAACTCTCACGTTTAAAGCACAGAACTATTAAACACATAAGAACTATTAAACATAAGAATATGCCATTAGCACACAACTGCACTGAAGCAAAGAAAAAAACTGTGCATACGGCCTCCGAACAAAATATGCAATCAGACAACCCCATAACACACACAATCTCTTTAACAATCATGATATATCAACCGGAAAAAAAATATTTATAAATAGCTTCCCAACATGAGTTGTAAATCTACCTTAATATAAACTTAATTTCTCTCAGTAAAGGTCAATTAAACATATCTCTTACATGCAGTCATGAAATATGTTTAAGTTGATAAGTAGAACTCAACCCCTCTTGGGCGTTTACACTGACCAAACACTTGATTAACCATTATTCTTTTCTTGTTTTATCAATATTATTCATTATAACTACTATTCAATGATGATGTCAGATCGACAGATTCGACTTATTTAAAAAAATAAATTGACCAGTATGAGTTGTAGGAGATGGCATTTTATTAAAATGTTTTGGTTTCCTGTCCGACGTTGACAACTATTTTGATATATTTTGTTAGTAATTCTTTCTAAAAGCCCAACAAATGTTGTGAAAAGCTTCCCAATTTTTTTACAACCTGCCCATTAACTATTTTTGTTCCAGCTAATTGGAACAAAAATTAGGCTTTTGTGTTCAAATGCCTAATTGGTGTGAAGCCTGCCTAATTTGACAAAACTGACTACACTATTGCTATATATATATATATATATATATATATATATATATATATATATATATATATATATATATAAGTAATAAATAAGTAATAAAAAACTTTTAAAAGTGTGCCCCCCTAAAAAAATGGAATGCCCCCCCTGTGATTTGTTTCTGCAGCCGGGTCTGGTCAGAGTGTCAGTTTTGCCCCCCCTCTGTCCTGGGACAACTGACCCCCCTGTCGACGGGCGTGGTGATTGGTGTCACGTATTGTCAAACACACCATTTGAAAGTGAACTGAGTTAGTTGAATTTGTTTGTTTACTGCCAGTCACATCCGTTTCGTGAATAGAAACGTTGGAGCCACAATTCTCACAGTACTTACGTTTCCTGAAGGCACCATAACAGAAGCCCGTCTTCCTTCTTTAAGCTTGTCAATCATGATTCCATGCCCCTCTCCTTTGTAATCGCGTCCCCTACGCAAAATCGGGGCAGAAATCTGAAACGAGGGGAAAAAAAATATTTATATAAGTTGTAAAAAAAAAAGCTTTGATTCTGAAAACATAAAAATTGAACTGAAGAAAAAAGTCTTCAAATATCCAAATATGGAAAAGTGAAAGAAAAAACTTGTAATTTCTTCAAAATACTTCCAGAATCAAATATTTTTTTTATTTAAACTGAAGAAGAATTTTTTTTTTTAGTTTTTAATATATGGTTATATTTTTCAAAATCTCATACACAACATTAAGTTTTCAATTTCAAATTTTACTTTTTCACTTTCTTTTTTCAAATTAACACAACCGGTGGCCCCAATTTTGCTCCACACTGATGCGCTTGTAGGAAACGCCTCCTCCACCACTCGAGACGCTTCAGAGCCTCGGCTCATCTCATAAACCCCCTGATCTCGCCTTTGCTAGTTCTTGTGTGGACCACCCGGTTCACTGAGTTGTTCCTGAGGTCTCTGAGTCTCGGTTTGCCCACACTGGGGACACATCGCCTGCATCGTGTGGTCACCATCCTACTTAATAAATATTTTAAAATGTATACGCCACCTTTGTGACCAGCTTTAATATCGGGTTCCCCACATTACACAATCTTGTTTGAAAAGATAAAGTAGCGCAGCACAAGTTTTTACAAGTTATCCAGCGATGGAAAGCTGTCCAGAAGTTTGATTTCTCACATGAACTTTAGAAAAAAGACCCTCAACCGATTTAATAGCAGCATTGCAAAATATGCATATAGTCACGCCAAAACTGTTTGTGTGTGTGTGTGTGTGTGTGTGTGTGTGTGTGTGTGTGTGTGTGTGTGTGTGTGTGTGTGTGTGTGTGTGTGTGTGTGTGTGTGGAAAATCATTGAATGGATAAATGGCATTAAAGTTTTTTAAATGGTTTTTGCTTTTGGTGTGTTACGTCCAACAGGCTCGTTTAGTGGGGTAACATTAAAGGAGGCCACACAAGGATTTTCTGATTAAAAGAAATTTGATTTTATTAAATTATACTAAAGAAATAAAACCTGAAAAGGGAATAGCTGAAATAAGAAACCAAAATAAATTTATGCAAAACCCATAACTAACCAGAAATAAGCAAATGTGAAACAAACCTAACTAAACCCAACCATAAGATGCAAACCAAATGGGGTTCTGAGGAGGGAGAGGAAAAGGCCTCCCCTCTGCTGCATGCCTGGCAGCTTTTAAGCAGCAGAGCTCCAATTAGGGCAAAACACAACGCCTGCAGAAGGCCTGTCTCCAGAACCACATAAGGAAAAAAACAGACCTACTGCAGCCGTAACAGGTGGAATAGGAAAGATACTGAATTTTCTTTTTATTGAGATGGGAAATATTGTTTAAGAAATGTTGCACATTTTGTCCTTAAATTGGTATCCTTCAATTATTAAACAAGAGTCCCTAATAATACAAGAATAAGTTAAAAACTCCATCTGAAACATTGGCCAAGGAACATATGTCATTACTTTTTAAAACTTGCTTTGAGAACATACTACATATCAATATATTTTCCATATGGTAAAGGATTCCTATTGTTGTCTAATAAATGTATAATTGTCCAAATTCCCTGATCAATCCAATCTCTTTAAAATAATTTTTATTTATTAAAACATCTATTCCAAATTGAAGTTGTGTGTGGGGAAAAGTTAAAGTTCAATTCCTGCTAACTTTTCAAAAATAGTTTCAGGGTGTCATTCGGTCTCTTCATGAATAACTGCAACCATTTTAGTGTGATGGTATCACTCAGTGACTCAGTCATTGTATCCTCCTTCCTCAAACGGCTTCATGACATCACTCTACTTAATGTAGTAGTTTATTTTTCCAAATGTGACTGAAGTGGGTTCAAATTATTTCCTTGATTGATTTATCAGATATAAACACTGCGAGGGGTAAATTTATCGAGAGAGACCCTTAATTTTAGTTAACAGGATACTTCCAAAAATGGACAGGAGAATGAAAACATTCACCCTCTGAGTCTGACGGGAACTTCACTGATTATAAGTCAATTAGCTGATGGCACAACTTTTTAAAGAACATTTCACAGGTTCCTGTTGCACTTTTGGAAATGTCACTGTTTTCAAAAGCTTCTGGAATAAATCTAAATATTACACAATGTGAATTATTGACTATTCATGATCATCTACTTGGAAACATTTTCAACATTCCTATTCAAAATGAAATTAAACACTTAGGAAATGTGTTTTCAAAGGATACAAATAAAAGAGAGTCTCTTAACCTTGAGAATATTATAAGAAAAAAAAAATCAAAAAAAAATTTTTGAACAGTTGGCTCCAAAAAGACCTAAAATTGTTTAATAATTCCATCACAATGATCAAGAACAGAGGATATGCTGGGCACCCTTGGCAAATTCCTTGTTTAACGTCAAAACCTTTGGTTGTCCCAAAAGGCAAAGAAACATAAGCATTAATATCAGAATATGGTAATGAAGTTTGTAATTTTTTTCTAAACCCAAAATGAAGCTCTGAAAACTTTTAAAATGAAATTATGTTCAACTATATCAACAGCCTCATAGAAATCTACAAAGAGAATCATACAATCATCCTCGATTAAATGACTGTAAATAGAAGATCTAATACCAGTCTGATAGAACGATCCTTAAGGAACCAAGATTGTGTTTCACTAATAATCTGCTCTAAACTGTCCTTTAACCGCTTCGCAATGACATGAGTAAAAACCTTAAATGTATTAGTATGTATTTGGTCGTAGAGTTCCAAAAAAATCTATCTTTACCGAGTTTTGGAATAAGACTGGTAACTCCTTGTTTCATTGTAGATGTTAACGTTTCATTAAGAATGATATCTTTAATAACTTTAAAGAGGAAATCTTTTAAATCGTCGCAAAATAATTTATTTAAAAAATTACTGTCAGTCCATCTTGCCCAGGGGCTTTTCCTGTTTTTAATTTGTTTATAGCTTAATCTAATTCTTTAATTATTATGTCAGAATCACAAATTCCTTTAAATATTTAATCACTTTTAGGGATATGGTATTAATTTGGTCAAAAAACTGAGCTGAATTAGTTGTCAGATAATCAGAGAATATATATATATATATATATATATATATATATATATGTATACTACTATACTATACTATATATATATACTGCGACAGACTGGCGACCTGTCCAGGGTGTACCCCGCCTCTCGCCCAGTGAACGCTGGAGATAGGCACCAGCACCCCCCGCGACCCCATGAGGGATTAAGCGGTTTGGAAAATGGATGGATGGATGGATGGATATATATATATATATATATATATATATATATATATATATATATATATATATATATATATTTTATTATTATTATTTTTTTTTTTTTTTTGATGAATGAAATTCAGTTTTAAATTAGAAAATGTGTGTTCAGGACTTTTGGAAGAAAAATTCCTCCGTACATTTCCATAGTGGCAAACAACACCAGTGCATTTAAAAAAGCTGACTAACCTGCTTCCCCCGGTCTGACACTCCTTTGCCTGCCTTCAGCCTTTCAGCTGTGTCTAATCAGTAATCAAGGCAACAGGGAAGCTGATAAAGTTACCTCAGCCACTATCTCCCTTTCAGTTTGTTGTTGCTGTGGCTGGGGCCATGGGGATTTTCACAAGGCAAGTTTAAGTTTTAATTTTGTTGTTTTCTGTTTAGCTATGAAAAATAGGAGTTTGCTGTTCTCACTGAAGGTGACTTAGTTCAAGCCTTAAGCTATTTCTAAAGGCCATGTCTTTAGTCATTTTATAGCTGAATAAGCATAAATTAACAAAGTTCAAATTCAAAACAAATATAAATATTGGCCTGTGTCATGCTGTTGGAATGCTTTTGATAAATTGCAAACATTGACAAAATTAAGCAAAATGGTTCCAGATTTTTTTTTCTACCCGTTGACATAACCAAAATCTTTTAACTAAGGTAATTGTCTCATTTAGGTGGCTACTGGTTTCTTTGTTGGTTGTTGGAGGATACCATGCAGTTGGTAAGCATTATCAAACTGAGTTATGAGACCAGTTGTATACACAAACTAATACATTTTCCCAACAGTTGCCAGTGATGAATCTCCAGCAAAAGACAAGGAGAAAGTTGCAGTTGCTGCGGCCTCTAAAACCTGTTTACACACTGATGCTGGGGACAGGTCTTTAAGGAGGCCGGGGGAACTTGATGATTCGATGCCATTGGTAAATGACACCAGCTGCAACAATGCCACAGATGATGATCAATCTGAGGCTGAAACACTGAAGCAAAACCTAACAGAGTCAGACCACCAGCATCCAACCAATTTGTCTGACCAACAACCAATGGAAGACTCTGATCAAAAGCCAGTACAGCAGCCACGAAACTACTCACCCCAAATGCTCCCACAGTCTCATTGCCCAACTACAAAGTCCACCTGTCAACCACAGGTAATGGAACACCAGCTGTCAAAGTCCCTATCTCAATTTTCTGAGTTACTTCAATGGCTGAAGAAGATTGGCTATAGGCCTGAGGAGAAGGAAAAGAAGAAACAGAAGGACAACGACAAGGAGCAACAGGGACATGGGTACGCAATAAAGTGGTTCCAGGACCTCCAGCAGCAGTATGGTCAGCCCCCAAAGTGGTTCCAGGACCTCCAGCAGCAGTATGGTCAGCCCCCAAAATGGCTTCAGGAGCTCCAGCAGTATGGTCAGCCCCCAAAATGGCTTCAGGAGCTCCAGCAGTATGGTCAGCCCCCAAAATGGCTTCAGGACCTCCAGCAGTATGGTCACCCCCCAAAATGGCTTCAGGGCTTCCAGCAGTATGGTCACCTGATGAAGTGGCCTGTCAATCCCCAGGAACACGGTAAAATGCCAATGTTGCCTCAAATTCCCATCCCTCAGCATCATGGTCACCAGCCCCAACAGTATCAGGATCATGGTTTCCTGTCACATCATGAACCCCCAGCCTATGGCTTCTGGCTACCAGTGCCAGTGGAGCCCCAGCGGGTGCACGGCTTCCGTCCGCAGGGGCCCGTGGAGCCCCAGCGGGTGCACGGCTTCCGTCCGCAGGGGCCCGTGGAGCCCCAGCGGGTGCACGGCTTCCGTCCGCAGGGGCCCGTGGAGCCCCAGCGGGTGCACGGCTTCCGTCCGCAGGGGCCCGTGGAGCCCCAGCGGGTGCACGGCTTCCGTCCGCAGGGGCCCGTGGAGCCCCAGCGGGTGCACGGCTTCCGTCCGCAGGGGCCCGTGCAGCCCCAGTATCAGCACAACCCCATAGTCCCTGTGAATCTCCATGAACATGGGTACATGCCTATAGTCCCCATTGAGCCTCAGATGCCCCAAGAGCAAGAAAGGTACCAGAGCCACAGAGCATCACACCATGTGGCTAGGTGGCCCGATTATCTGCCCCAGAAGCCAAATTATATGGTCATAGCAACCAAAGGCTACCCAAAGAGGCCAAACTACAAACCTAGGCAGCCTAGTAGTCTGCCTCGGGTGGTTTACCGTGTGGCAACGTAACCTCCTTTTGCCAATCAGGTCAGTTGGTAAATTTCAGCTGCAATAAGACTTTTGAAAAGTCTTATTGCTTACTGTTTTTAACCACTGTATTTTACTTCAGACCTGCTTGCTTTGCTAATCTGTTGAATAAAAGTCTATCTTAACCTTGTTTTGACTGTTTTTAGAAAACTGGCTGTGTACCGGTTTTCTGGCAGTTCCCACCAATCCCCTGGAGTCGATGCCTGATTTCAAGTCCCGAGGAGTACAGGGTGCAAATTGGTCAAGTTGCACTGAAACCTTGAGCTTTAGGAGAAAAATAAATTTGTTTGAACCCACTGATGGTTGTTCTTTAATGGCTGCATCTGGAACCTACCTAAGGAAAAACCCTTTTAAATGAATTGCAGTCAAGGAATACTAATTTATCCTGTACTAAACATGTGTGTTGGTAATACAGTGTGTTAGATATTAAGAGGGTGTGGAACAAAATGGGGAAATTGTTAATAGTAATTTAGGAAAGTTGGAGACCCCTTGGCAAAAGGAAAAACTGAACCACTGTTCAGAGCAGAAACTAAGACTTTCTTTGCCAAACCAAGCTATTTAGGAAACACTGAGATTGTCCGAAAGTGTTGCTCCTTTCCTAATGTGCAGCCTGAAAAGTTACACAAGATCCCAGACTGTCGCTATCAGCAAAATCTAATGTTAAAATAAATGCCCATTCTGGTCTGTTTCAATAAAACTGACTTTCTAAAAACTTATCGCATGCTCTATGGACCACATTTACCGTCTGACTTGATGGATTGTTTTGGATTTTGAAGTATAGTTTGCTTGTAATGCTTGCAGATTTAAGTTTAGTGCTACTAAAATTTAATGAATGAGGACACAATCAGTGGTGGTTGTGAATAACTTTGCTGGAAAGATGTGTGTAGACCATGCTCTGGATATCAGTCTACCATCAGTCTGTCACCTGAAGAACATTTCCAGGATTAAAGGACTGTCTCAGCAGGATCTGGAAAAAACTAATCCAATAATTTTATCATTAGAATTGATTACTGCAACGGTGTTTTCACAGGTCTGCCTAAAAAGTGGATCAGGCAGCTGATCCAGGACGCTGCTGCCAGTGTCCTCACTAAGACTAAGAAAATAGAGCACATCACCCCAGTTCTAAAGTCCTTACACTGGCTCCCTGTATCTCAGAGAATAGACTTTGAAATGCTTCTGTTAGTCTATAAATCCCTGAATGGCTTAGCACCTAAATACATCACAGACTTATCAGTGTATCAACCCTCCAGACCACCAAGGTCTTCTGACTCCAGCCTACTCTGCAGAAGCAGCATTTATTCCTATGCTCCACTAATCTGGAACAAACTCACAGAAAACTAAAAGTTCTGAAAGCCTGAGTTCTTTTAAATCAAGATTAAAAACATTTTAGGATTGCCCTTGACTGTTCCAGTTAAACTGTTTTACAGAAAAATCATTAGTTCAGTTTTGTAGTCCAACTGTTTTTAATGTTTGCTTTTAGTTTCTATTTTCCCATGTTTTATTTTTACATTTTATTCCAACTTGTTTTTATTCTGTTTTACTTTCCTATATTTTAATCATGTAAAACACTGCATTCTTTGTGCTGAAATGTGCTACATAAATAAATGTGCCTTGCCTCTCATGGACTGCAAATACCACGGCAGTGGTGAGGAAGGCTCAGCAGCGTCTCCAGCTCCTGAGAGTGCTCAGGAGAAATAACCTGGACTGGCTGCTGGTGACCCTCTACAGAGCCACCATAGAGAGCATCCTGGCGTACTGCATCACAGTGTGGTACGCGGGGTGCTCAGCAGCAGACAGGAGCGCCCTGCAGAGGGTCATCAACGCAGCCCGGAAGATCCCTGGATGCTCTCTGCCCAGCCTGTAGGACATTGCCAAGTTTAGCTACCTCAGCAGGGGTATCATAAAGGACACCTCCCACCCCAGCAACTACCATTGTGACCAGTTACCGTTGGCCCGGCGGCAACAGGTCACACAAACCAGGACAAATAGACTCAGAGATTCAGAGAATGGTTTACTTTCCAAGAGCTTTCACTGTAACAAATCAACAAATTAACTTGTCCCCAAAAATCATACATATACTGGTTATATTCATTATGTGCAATAAATGAAGCAATTTCTGTGCAATTAATTATATATACTAAGTGAAATGAACTGCTTCTTACCATTTTTACAGTTTTGACTGCACTGGCACTGACGGTGCTACTGTGTATATATCTGTATATATTATTATTGCTTTTTTTTGTCTTTTATTTTAGGCTAGTATTGTTTTTTATGTTCATTGTAATTTGCACCAAAGGGAGTTGCACTCAAATTTCATTGTAAACTGTACAATGACCATAAAGGCTATTCTATTCTATCTGCAAAGTCAATATATTATTCTGTTATTCTCTCCATACATTTTTACTCCTGCCACAAAGATGACATGTTTAGCTGTTTCCCTCTTTGATGAAGCTGCTATGCTCTGTAGCATAGAAAGTGATCACTTTTGTTTTTAAAACCCTTGGTCAATTTCAGGAGATTGTTTGTCTGGAGGTTTCTTCTTGCTACTTTCCTTGAGTCTCTCCTTTCTGCTGTCACCACATGCATGCATGCTCAGAAGGAGTGATTACTGCAAAGTTAATCATTCAGTGAAACTTTTTCCTTATGTAAGGCAAGTCAAGTTTATTTGTAAAGTGCATTCCAGTAGCAAGATAATTCAAAGTGCTGTACATGTGCAGAACATAACATAACATAGAAAAGAAAATATATAGAGGAAAGTACATTTCAGTTGAATAGTAGCTGTAAGTTGGACACGATACTTTGGACAACAAAGTTAGTCTAATGAAGTTGTAGTTAACTAGGACAGTTTTAATTGAACATTAACATTTAAAGGTAATGCAGAATCAGAAGGCCTTTTATTGTCACACGTACAAGAATAAAGCCAGCTCAAAACAGTGCAGAAATATCAAAATGTCAAATTATCAAATTATGTACAGATTAAGAGTTAAGGTGTACAGTCCTGGGTGTTATGTATATAACATTTAAAGGAACTCAGGGTTTAACCACTTTCAGAAAAATTACATAGACTAACTTATTTTTTACCAATTGGCACCAAAAACTGATCTTGAATGAAATTGGAAGGAATTCACATTTTTAGATTAATCTTCCCAAAAACGACTTAACTGATTGTTCTGCGTAAGTATTGGACCGGTTTGTTTTGAAAAGGGCCTTGAGATATTAATATGTGAGAATTTAAACTGAATAAATAAAAAAATTAATTGAAAGTTTGTAATATTTTCCACACATTTTGCCATCAAATGTCATTGCAACAAATTTATTAGATATACTCTTTGTATTTTAGTGTTGTTCAATATTATCTTCATATCAGTCTCCTCTCTATTTTTTCAAATGTCATACATCTAGTTCTAATCAGTCTTAGTGATAAATTGTTTTTGATCAAACTGTTTTTCAATTTTACCAAAGTTTTGAGTGATTACCTCCAAAAGCTGTTGTAGGTTGTTTCCCTTACTAAACATTGTTGTGTATGTTAGATGTTTTATTTTTTGTAAAGAACAAATTCCATTGGTCCCAACACTCCCCCCTGGTGGACACCACAAGAAATGCCCAACCATTTTGAAAATTGTCCTCTCATCTTCACAATATTGCTGTTGATCAAATAAACTTTGATCCAAACCAAAAGCCCCTCTGTGGTATATTTTACCAATTATCAGTTGCAGCAAAAACCTTTTACATAAACATCAAATATATATTTTCTGAGGTTAGCAATAGTTGTGACGAGATTCATTTACTCTGTAGATGTGGATCTGGTTCTAAACCTGTGTTGATTCTCCTTGAGGATTTTGTGTTTTGCAATAAATCTATCCTGTGTGAGTTTCTGTTGTATTAAAAAGTAAAGAAAAAAGCCCAAACTTAGTGAAATTGTGTTTATTTTCAGCTGAGAGTGGTAGAATTTTGGCAACTTTCTTTTTAGGTATATGGCCACTAGGATATGAATAAAAAGCCATGTACCTACATAAAATACACCCCTGGCAAACCTCTGCACACTGTTGTTTACATTGGAATGTAAAAGAAGTCCCATTATGGTTTTGCGACGCTGTATACCTCTTTTGTAAGATATTTGACAACACCTGCGTTTAACTACTGACACCTGGTTTCATTTACCCAAACAAGGCAGGAGAGAGGTATAAAAAGGTTCAGAGTTGTAGTAGCAGCATACATTTTTTCTGCCTAAGTAGGTTGTGAGCTTTGGTAGCAAGTTACTGGGCTTGCTGTCAACTGTGGTTGACATTATGGGATTTCTGTTAAGGTACGTGTCAACCTGTGGAATAAGTTTGACAGTTTATATAATTTAACTAATTATTTTTATCTCCCTAGATTGCTGGTGGTCTCCGTACTAGCAGTGGGGACAAGTAAAGTATATGGTAAGGTTATCTAACTGTTATCTAAATTTGATTGTATATTAAATCAAACTCTTAAATCATGTCTGTCTCTCAATCAGCAACACATATGCTCTCAATGCCTGAGCCAGACTTTCCAACTAGGGGCCTAAGTAAACCACTCAAATTGCCAGAGAAGCTGAGCTATCCACTATGGTTTTCAATGGCTCCCTTATACCTACCCCAGCAGAACCCAGACATTAACAGGCCCAGGTACCCAGTAGGAGGTCCAGTCCCTCGGGCCCAACCACCAATGCTTCCTGTTGAGCCCAAGTATCCAATAGGAGGTCCAATCCCTCAGGCCCAGCCACCAATGCTTCCTGTTGAGCCCAAGTATCCAATAGGAGGTCCAGTCCAACAACCACAGTTTCCTGGATGGCAGCCTTGTTCAACAGGTCCTTGTAGGCTACCAATGTTTCCGGTTGAGCCCAGGTATCCAATTGGAGGTCCAGTCTCTCAGGCCCAGCCACCAATGCTTTCTGTTGAGCCCAAGTATCCAATAGGAGGTCCAATCCCTCAGGCCCAGCCACCAATGCTTCCGGTTGAGCCCAAGTACCCAATAGGAGGTCCAGTCCAACAACCACAGTTTCCTGGATGGCAGCCTTGTTCAACAGGTCCTTGTAGGCTACCAATGTTTCCGGTTGAGCCCAGGTATCCAATTGGAGGTCCAGTCTCTCAGGCCCAGCCACCAATGCTTCCTGTTGAGCCCAAGTACCCAATAGGGGGTCCAGTCCAACAACCACAGTTTCCTGGAAAGCATCCTTGTTCACGGGGAAATCCAGTTGGCTCTTGCGCACCACCTATGTTTCATGTAAACCCAAATTATCCATTTGAGAGTCCAAGCACACAAAGGCTTTCTGCTGGGTCAAAATACCCAGTAGAGGGTCCAATGGGCCATGGACTATTGTCGTTCATGTTCAACTTGGAGCCTGGAAAGGACCTTAATGATCACTTGCACCATGGATATCCACCTAGAAGTCCAGACTGCGAGAGCAAATGGCCATTTCTTCCATCAAAGCCCTGCTCTTAAAGGTTAGTAGTAATGGTCTTTATGAAGGGCAGTTGTAGTTGATCTGTTTAAAAAAAAAAAAAAACTTTTTTTTTTTTTCTTTAAAGGACCAGCGGCAGTGAAGACTGAATCATCATCATCATTCACCTTTCAAAATAAAGAACTTGATCTGATTTTTGTGTGTGGGGTTTTTTTTTTTTTTTTTTTTTTTTTTTTTTTTTTTTTTTTTTTTTTTTTTCCCTCCCATGTATAGTGTGTTCCCCTAGTTTCAACTTGTTTGCCCTGCTTCCCTCATATCATGCAACGCTTGCTTGCAGGATGGCAGCGCGGTCCTTGTCAGTGGGGAAATTCAAGTGTATCCGCAAAGTGACAACTACATGCAGAGGGCAACAAAAATTACAGTGATATCAAACATAAATTGGCCAATAAAGTTTACTGAACTGTGCAAATGGCAAAGATGTGAGTTGGGAGCAGTGGATATAATCTGGCAGCTAATAGGTCTTACAATAAGCTCCTTGGTGCACCTAGGATGCAGGAATCTCTGAGCTCTGGTTCTGCAATAGCTTCATCCAGGGGTGGGAGACAAAGTTTAATTTTTGACAGTTGTCTTCTATGCTCTGCACTGTTTAAACAGAGCTGGTACTCCAAATATTGCCTAGAATATACATACTACATACATGGCAAAGATTCAGGGTGTATAAACCATGCACACCCACACCAGCATGCAATTTCCCTTTTTATAGATCAAAGCTGCACCTGAACGTTGGTGTATCAGGTTTGGCCCTCTACATGCCCAGGTTCAACAATAAATGGTCAATGCAAAGAACTGCATGAATGTTGATGTATAACAGCCAGTTGATGGTTAATGGCTACCACAGAGAAAAGGCTAAGAAACTGCTAATTTCAGAGAATGGCATTTATTACATTTGTAAATCAGACTTACACATCCCCACTATCCAAAAAAGGTTAAATACAACTGAACATAATTTGACCTAACCAGGAACTTCAGATCTGATGTCCAGTTCTATTTTTTATTTTATTTTGATTTACAATGTCCTGGATGGCTGAGAATCTTCACCTGCATTGATACCATTACAAGTTAAATTAAGTTCTCGTTTTAGTTTTGGCAGTTATCTTGATCTCATGTTCAATTTCATGTGCTTAATTCATAGTAAATCAAGGCTGGAGTAGTTCATCCTAAATCTGATACAAAACTGGAAAATCCGTAGCGTTTGTTTTGTTTTTTTAAACCTGACAAAAACCTTAGTGTCCCCCATGCTGGTTGGTGAACGCTATTTACCCTGTAGAATTGGCAACACCTGTCTTTAGGAAACTGAAAGAAATCTATGAGGAGGATTGGCGGGAGATTTGAAGAAAACAATTTGGACAAAGCAGATAGCAACCAGCTGTACCGTGAGTGTAGCAATGGGCCATAGTTCTGATGGTGATGATTATGATGAATGGCCTTCCGATATGGAGATAAGTCAAACCAAAATGGCAAGAAAGAAATCTTGGTCGGAAGTGAGTAGTGAAGAACAAAATAGCACAAGGAAAAATGCTAAAAAGATTAAAGCTAAAGCAGATGATAGCCGTAGTTACGAGGAAAGAAAACAGGAAGAATGGAAAGCTATAATTACACTTAGCAGCAAGAAGGGACATTTTCATCCAGTTCAAATCACTAAAGCAATAGAAAAGGAAATAGGAATGATTAAATATGCTAAACTGTTAAATAATAGAAGAATCTTGATTTCAGCAGTAAGTAAAAAACAGCAAGAAATGATATTAAAAATGAAAGACCTCGGGGGAGAAAAAATTAAAGTTCACATACCAGGAATGGCAGCTACATTAAGAGGAGTAATTTCAAATGTCCCTTTAGAAATTTCTATGGAAGAACTGAAGAAAGAAGTAAAAGGTGGGAAAGTAATAGAGGCAAAAAGACTCCAAACAAATAGAGGTGGCAGCAAAACAGATAGTTTGTCTGTGTTGCTGGTGTTTGAAAAAACAATGCCTCCAGAAGTGAAAATTGGATGGATAAATTATAAAGTTAGGGAATATATTCCTCAACCTTTAAGATGTTTTAAATGTCAGAGGATGGGACACACAGTGCAACAGTGTAAATGGAGGCAAAGATGTGCAAAATGTGGGGGAGAACATGAGTATGGTAAATGTAATAAGGATGCTAAAATAAAATGCTGTAATTGTGGGGGAGAGCATAGTGCTGCTTACGGTGGATGTGAGGTTCAGAAAAAAGCAAAAGAAGTACAGAAATATAAAATCTTAAACAAAGTGTCATATGCAGAGGCTGTACGAAATGTTGGTGCTATGGAACAAAACAGATTAACAGAATATCAATTAAATGATGGTACGAGACAGGAAGGACTTCCACAGAGAATACATACAAGAAGAGTTCAACCAGAAAGAACTCAGACTCCACAGCAGACATGTAGCCATAAGTGTATAGTGGAAGAAAATTCAATGATTGTAGAAAAAAAGGGATTTATAGCTTTCATATGCAAAGTCATCAATGTTACATCCAGGCAACAAAGAAAAAGTGATAGAATCAAAACAGTGGTAGAAGCTGCCATAGAGTTTCTAGATATCAAAGATATTAAAGCTGAAGATATTCATGAAATGCTAAGTATCAATAATGATGGAGGGTCTCAAAGTATTAATTAAAATTATAATGGTACTCCATTTCTTACAATGGAATGCCAGAAGTTTGATAGCAAATGGACAAGAACTTAAAAAATATGTAACAGATTCCAAAGTTAAACCAGATGTTATTTGTGTACAAGAAACATGGCTAAAACCTCATCTTGATTTTATTCTACCTGGATATGAATCCGTTAGATTAGATAGAGATGGTAAGCAGGGTGGGGGATGTGCAACATTTGTAAGGGAAGAAATACCATTTCGAAGAATAGTAAATTCAATAGAAATAGAATGTGTAATAATAGAAATATATAAAACAGATAAAAAATTAATGATAATTAATCTATATAATCCTTGTAAACCATTAAAATTAGAAACATTAGAAAACGTAAGAATAGGGAATGGGAAAGAAATATGGTGTGGAGATTTTAATGCACATAATAGTCTTTGGGGAAGTAAGCATACTGATAGTAATGGAGAAGTGGTGGAAGATTTAATGGATGTTAGAAAACTAGTATGTATAAATAATGGAAAAGGGACTAGAATAGATATCCATTCTAACATGGTCACATGTATTGATCTCACCATGGTATCAGATAGTCTGGCAAATTCATGTGAGTGGAATGTTGAGGAAAACACAAGTATAGGAAGTGATCATTATCCAATAATATTTTCAGTTAATGTTAAAATAGATGTACAAGAAAGGCCTATTCATAAGAAATGGATGTTTGAAAAAGCAGATTGGGAAAAATTTAAAGAAATATGTAACAAATCAGTAGAATCAATTTCAATGAAGGAAGATATTGAGGAATGTTATTCTGAGATCACCCAGATAATTTTAAACGCAGCGTTAAAGAGTATACCTTATAAATCAGTGGGGAGAAAGAAAAAAACAATACCTTGGTGGAATGATGAATGTACAAAAGCAATAAAAGAACGTAATAAAGCATTTAGAATGTTAAAGAAAACTCTGAGTCAAGAAAATGTGATTAATTATCAGAGGGAAAGAGCAAAAGTTCGTAGAGTTATAAAGAACAGTAAGAGAAATACATGGAAAAGTTATTGTTCTACAATAGGAGGTGAAGTTAAAATAGGAGAGGTTTGGTCAATGTTAAAGAAAATGAGTGGGACTAAAGTATTTGTTAAAATACCAGTATTAGAGGATGATGGAGTAATTGCAATAACAGATAGGGAAAAAGCTAATGCACTGGGAAAGAAGTTTGCTAGTGTGCATAATGGGGACCATTTAGATAATAAGCATAGACAGCATATGGAGAAGATACTAGTAGAAAATAGAGATATATTTATTCACAAAGAAAGTGAGGAAAATGCATTACATGCAGATATAAATATGAATGAATTAAAAATTGTATTAAAGGGTATCAGAAATAGCGCAACAGGAGAAGATAAGTTAAGTTATATGATGTTTCAGAAATTACCTGAGAAAGCATTTGAGCTTATATTACATTTATTTAATAAAATTTGGAAAGAAGGTAAAAAGCCAAAAAGATGGAAAAGTGCATTAATATTGCCTTTTAATAAGCCTGGGAAAAATCCTAATGAAGTTGGAAATTATAGACCTATTCCCCTAACATCACATTTATGTAAATGGATGGAAAAAATATTAGTAAGAAGACTAAATTATACTCTTGAGAAAAAAGGAATATATGCACCATATCAAAGTGGATTTAGAAAAGGTCGTTCTACTATGGATGCTGTGGTGAAAGTAAGTAATGAGATGGAAAAAGCATTTAAAATGAAAGAAATAATGAATATTGTGTTATTAGATATAGAAAAGGCTTATGATTCAATGTGGCGGGAAGGATTATTAATTAAATTAAATATGATAGGAATTAGGGGTAGATTTTATAATTGGGTTCTAAATTTTCTAACAGAAAGAAGAATTATAGTTAAAGTAGGAGCTGAAATTTCAGAACAATTTGAAATAAATAATGGAATTCCGCAAGGAAGCGTTATTAGTCCAGTATTATTTAATATAATGATTAATGATATTTTTATGAAACTAGATAGAAGGATTGGATCAGCTTTATATGCGGATGATGGGGCCATATGGACAAGAGGAAGAGAATCCAAAATAGTAAGAAATAGAATCAAGGAGGCAATAGGAGAAATTGAAAAATGGTCATATAGATGGGGCTTTAAGCTCTCGACAAGTAAATGTTGTAATATGATATGTACAAAAAAGAAAAAGATAAATGAACAGAATTTGGAATTATATGGTCACAAAATGGAGACAGTAAGTAATTTTAAATATCTGGGTATATGGCTAGATCAAAAAGGAACATGGAGAACACATATAGAAAAAGTAGAGACGAAATGTAAGAAAATCATAAATCTCATGAGAGCAGTAGCAGGAAAAGATTGGGGAGCAAGTAAACAATCATTGGTGCATATCTATAGGGCTTTAATGAGATCAACAATAGACTATGGGTGTTATATATATGGAGCAGCAGCTAAAACAAATTTAATGAAAATAGAACGAGTAATTAATAAAGCAATGAGAATTTGTACTGGTGCAATGAGATCAACACCAACTAAAGCAATGCAGGTAGAGTTAGGAGAAGTGCCTTTAGATTTAAGAAAAGATCAGCTCATGGTTACATATTGGTGTCGGTTATATGGATGTGGAAATGAAAATATAGCAAAAAGTGTTATAAAAGAGTGTTGGGAATATAATTCTTTTAAAGGTAAAGGTTTTGGATGGATAATAAAAGATAAATCAGAAGAATATAAAATAAGAAATATATGGTTTAACTCACCTAGACCTATAAGTAATATCCCTATTTGGTTATTTCCAAATGTCGAGGTAGATTTTTATATAATGGAATTAAAAAAAGAGTGGGTAAACAGAAGGAGAGGTCAAATGGCAAATCATTATATAAGAACTAAATATTATAGCTATTTAGATATATATACAGATGGATCTAAAGATGATAAAGGAAAAGTAGGTATAGGAATATATATTCCAATGATGAATGTAAGCATCGGTAGGAGACTACCTGATCAGATGTCAGTATATACAGCAGAAATGATGGCAATAATTATAGGATTACAATGGATAGAGGAAGTAAACCTGATAGAGTGGTTTGTTGTGTTGATTCTTTGGCAGCACTTTACAGTATACAAAATATGAAATCAGAAAGAGAAGATTTATTATTAGAAATACATCAAAGTTTGTTCAGAATACAAAAAATGTATATAAATATAAAGTTTTGTTGGGTTCCAGCCCATGTAGGAATAAATGGAAATGAAAGAGCAGACCAAATAGCTAAAAAATCAATTAGAACAAATAATATTATAAATATACCGTATGGGAAAGGAGAAGCTAAGGCAATAATTAAAAAAGAAATTAAGGAAAAATGGCAGGATAGATAGAAAATGGATAAAAGTGGAAGAAATTATTATATGATACAGAAATCTATTAATGCCAAGGGTGTGACAAGGAAAAATCGAAGAGAGGAGACTATGTTAACTAGATTAAGATTTGATCATACTGGGTTAAATAAAACATTATTTTTATTAAAGAAAAGTGAAACAGATGAATGTATAGAATGTAAAGTAATAGAAAATGTAGAACATATTTTATTATATTGCAGGAAATATGATAAAGAAAGGATAAGATTAAAACAAAAGACAAGACAAATTGGAAGGGAATGGAATTTGAAAGGATTAATAGGAACAACAGGAGAGGGGATAAAGGAAATGCAGAAAACTGTTATTAAATATCTTAAGAATACAGGATTATATTATAAGATTTAAAGGTATATGTATATATGGATGTATGTATATTTTGTATGTATATATGTATATGTATAGATAGATAAATATATAGATATATATGGATATATAGAGATATAGATATATAGAAATATGGATATGGAAATATGGATAGAGATATATAGGTATATAGAAATATGGATATAGCGATATAGATGTGTAGAAATATGGATATAAATGTATATAAATATAGAAATATGGATATAGATATAAATAATCATCACATTGATATGGCCCATGCTACATACTCCGGTACAGTAGGTGGCGGTATGCACCTAAAAGTTAAGGTTGCAATCTGCCATTAAACAAAAAGAAGAAGAAGAACACCTGTCTTTAGCTAATTATGCCTGTGTCCATTTGACAGCAAGTTAAGGAGAAGGAGCATTCTTAAACACTGTCGGTTAGTTTTCTTGATAAAAAAATACTGAATTGGCTGCTTGGTGTGCCTGAAGTTATGGGATTTTTCTTTGGGTAAGCTTTTGGAGAGTGAATATGTCACTCTAAACTCAAGTTGAAAAGTTTTGTAGATATTAAAGGGCCTTACATAAATTGGACTCTTTCTTTCCAGGTTGTTGCTGTTGTCAACAGTTGCTGTTCAAAGACAAGTAAATGGTAATGTTTTGCATCATCAATGTAAAAGTATACATGATGTGTTATTTTGGTCTGTGATATTTTATTTACTAAGAAAATGGAAAGAATGCTTGAATAAGTGACTGGTTATGTGGTGACAAAAACACTCTTCAAACAGGTGACACCACTGGCTTTGCCACCAAACATGAAGACGCAGAAACACTCCTGGCTGGTTTCCGACCAGTTTTTGATGAGCCTAAATACCCAGTAGGGGGACCAGTGAGCACTGAGTACCTGCCAAACAGGCCCAACATACCTCAGCAGCATTATGACTACCCACCCCAGAGTCTGAAACTGTCCCGACATAAATGGTATCATAGTTACCCACCCCAAGGTCCACAAAATCAACAGCAACATGGTTACTCTCCCGAGAACTCCCTGTTTCCCCAGCAACAGCATCACAGCCCCCTACTCCAGGCACCTGTGTGGCCCCAACATCAGCAACGGCATAATGCCCCCCTGCCCCAGGGCCCCATGTTGTCCAAACCTCAGCAACAGCATCACGGTGCCATGCCCCAAAGCCCCATGGGGCCTCAACGTAAGGAACCCCGGCGCCCTGTGACGCCCCATCGTCAGCAACGGCATCAGGGTCCCATGTTGCTCCAACCTCAACAACAGCATCAAAGCTCCCTCTCCCAGGGCCTTATGGGGTCCCGACGTCAGGAACAGCATCACGGTGCCATGCCCCAGGGCCCTGTGGTGCCCCAACATCAGCAACGGCATCAGGGCCCAATGTTGCCCCAACATCAGCAACGGCATCAGGGCCCCATGTTGCTCCAACCTCAGCAACGGCATCAGGGCCCCATGTTGCTCCAACCTCAACAACAGCATCAAAGCTCCCTCTCCCAGGGCCTTATGGGGTCCCGACATCAGGAACAGCATCACAGTGCCATGCCCCGGGGCCCTGTGGTGCCCCAACATCAGCAACGGCATCAGGGCCCAATGTTGCCCCAACATCAGCAACGGCATCAGGGCCCAATGTTGCCCCAACATCAGCAACGGCATCAGGGCCCCATGTTGCTCCAACCTCAGCAACGGCATCAGGGCCCCATGTTGCTCCAACCTCAACAACAGCATCAAAGCTCCCTCTCCCAGGGCCTTATGGGGTCCCGACGTCAGGAACAGCATCACGGTGCCATGCCCCAGGGCCCTGTGGTGCCCCAACATCAGCAACGGCATCAGGGCCCAATGTTGCCCCAACATCAGCAACGGCATCAGGGCCCCATGTTGCTCCAACCTCAGCAACGGCATCAGGGCCCCATGTTGCTCCAACCTCAACAACAGCATCAAAGCTCCCTCTCCCAGGGCCTTATGGGGTCCCGACGTCAGCAACAGCATCACAATGCCATGCCTCTGAGCCCTGTGGTGCCCCAACATCAGCAACGGCATCAGGGCCCCATGTTGCCCCAACCTCAGCAACAGCATCAAAGCTCCCTGTCCCAGGGCTTTATGGGGTCCCGACGTCAGCAACAGCATCACAGTGCCATGCCCCGGGGCCCTGTAGTGCCCCAACGGCATCAGGGCCCAATGTTGCCCCAACCTCAGCAGCAGCATCAAATCTCCCTGTCCCAGGGCCTTATGGTGCCCCAACGTCAGCAACGGCATCAGGGCACCATGCTGCCCCAACGTCAGCATCAAAGCTCCCTGCCCCAGGGCGTTATGGGGTCCCAACGTCAGCAACAGCATCCCGGTGCCATGCCCCGGGCCCCTGTGGTGCCCCAACGGCATCAGGGCACCATGCTGCCCCAACCTCAGCAACAGCATCAAAGCTTCCAGCCCCAGGGCCTTATGGGGTCCCAACGTAAGAAACAGCATCACAATGTCATGCCCCGGGGCCCTGTGACGCCCCATCGTCAGCAACAGCATCAGGGCCCCATGTTGCCCCAACCTCAGCAACAGCATCGAGGTCCCCTGACACAGGGTACCATGTTGCCCCAAAGTCAGCAATCCCAACATCAGCCACGGCATCACAGCCCCCTGCCCCAGGGCCCTATATTTATCAAAAGTCAGCAATGGCATCATGGCCCCATGCCCCAAGGTCCCATGGAGTCCCAACATCACCATCAACATCATGGTCCCCCTCCCCAGGGCTCCATGGTGCCCCAACTTCAGCAACAGCATCAAGGTCCCCTGAACCAGGGCACCATGTTGCCCCAACCTCAGCAACAGCATCAAAGCTCCCTGCCCCAGGGCCTTATGGGGTCCCAACGTAAGAAACAGCATTACAATATCATGCCCCGGAGCCCTGTGACGCCCCATCGTCAGCATCAGGGCCCCATGTTGCCCCAACCTCAGCAACAGCATCGAGGTCCCCTGACACAGGGTACCATGTTGCCCCAAAGTCAGCAACTCCAACATCAGCCACGGCATCACAGCCCCCTGCCCCAGAGCCCCATATTTCTCAAAAGTCAGCAATGGCATCATGGCCCCATGCCCCAAGGTCCCATGGAGTCCCAACATCACCATCAACATCATGGCCCCCCTCCCCAGGGCTCCATGGTGCCCCAACTTCAGCAACAGCAGCCTCGTGCTCTGTCGGTTTCCCAAAGTCAGCAACACCGTCATGGCTACCGACCCCAGGGACCCTTCATGAACCAACAACATAGTGACAACCCACCCCAGGACCAACTGATTCCAGAATATCAGCACAAACGTGGTGACCTCCCACCCCAGGGACTGTTGTGGCAACAGCAATATCATGTAGTGCCTACGTCCCCAACTGCACAGAAGTACCATGGTTATCCAACAATAATGTCCCAACATCATGGTTCTCTTCCACAGGATCCCAAACAGCAGTCCCACAATCAGGAGCCAAATGTACTGGAGCAGCTGTATCTTGACTACATGACTCAGGTGGCCCAAGAACCTAAACAGAATGGCCAGTATTCTAGCTACACGCATTGGCAGCCTGATATACCAAACCAGCATCACAATCCCCAACAGAACACCTATTCAACGAAAAGCCCCCAGCGTAAACGCTACTTAGGCAAGCACCAGGGGAAGATGATCAAATTGCCACAGAAACCTTATATTGCCATCAACCGACCTGGTCTGTTCCAGAGGCGCCACTTCTAAAAAGAATGGCATGAGTGGAGCTAATGTGAACATTTTGCCGTGTGCTTTATTAGGTTGCCAATTAAAACCCGCCGTGAGCTATGAGCTGAGTTTTGTTTGTCTGTTTTTTTTGTGTTTGTTTGGAGGGGGGGGGGGGAGTTCAATAACAGCACTTTTACAAAATTTACAACACGGTTAAAACATTTATTCAAGCTAACATTGGTTTTTAGCTTTACATATGATTTCTTTGCTGAAGGCAGGATGGGTTTGGCCAGCTTTATGTCAATATACCGAAGGCTAAAACTAGCCCTTTTAATATTTTTTGTCTAATATTAGAAAGGCTGAAGTACAGACTGATGGTAACAAATGACCTGAGATCTTCATATGGGTGAAATGGCATGGAGAGAAAAGGGTTCACTTGCAATGGGTCTAAACATCTGTTTAGAAGAATAAATATTGGTTTGCTGTTGCAGTTCTACATTACAATGAAATTGGTCTTCTGCATTGAACTCATCACCCTGTTGGGAGCTTACAGCGCCTGGGGAGCAATCTAGGGTTAAAGGAATGTTCTGTTCTAACCTTTAAGCCGCCGCTCTAATATCAAGATTTTTTTTTGTGACAAAACCAAAAAACCCATGTATATAATTGGAGGTTTAACATTTTTCTTTCCATAGGATCTGAAATATTTTCTTCCTTGCAGGTAAACATGCTCAACCAGGTTATAGGTTTTTCTCTAAAAGTGCTTACCTCTGGCCGGACCTTTTGGAAAATTGGAAAAGTAGCCAAATTTTGGCAGCAAGCATCAACTACACCTGTGGGAAACCTAGAAAATATCCCACCAACTACTGCCAACTTGCTCTGGCAAGCTGTTCTTGGACTGTGGGAGATAGCCTTCTTTATTTTTTTATTAAAATTTTTATTTTGTTGAAACAAACATAAAAACAAACATTCGAAAGTCCTGAATGAAAGGGAGCTGAAAGAAGAATCTTATGTTATCTGCCCCCTTTACCTAAAGCAATACGTTTACAAAGAAATTAAATTACAAAAGCATCAACAAAATCAACACAATGAGCATCAAAACATAAATAACAAAAACAAAAGATAATTAACTGAAACATCTGTCCTCAAAAACTAAAATACACATTTTATTTTAGGTTGATTTACTGTATATTCATAAAACTTGACATGACTATTAATAATTAAGCATAACTTATATATTCCCTCAGCATAGCAGCTTTTATTGTCCTTTTAAATCTGAATGGTGATTGTGATTCTTTAGTTTCTTTGTTCAGATTGTTCCATAAACTGATTCCAAGAAACAGAGCGCTCCATCAGTTATGATCTAAATTTGTTTTTTAGAAATCTTAGTTCCTTTTGAATTATAATTACTCTCTTTTTCTGGATCTTTTTTGAATGTTTTTTTTTTTTTTGGTAATTTTAACAACCTTCTATCGGTTGATGGACAGACAGGTCAGAGACAGAAGTGTACATGCAGTGTGTGTAAAATTAGAGCCTCAGTAAATCTACAGATCTGATACAGCACATCTGCATATAGAAAGCTGATAATGTCCTTTTATCTTTTCTTTTTTTCCCTTCAGGTGTGGTTTATGTTTTGTAATTAGTAAAATTGTTTTTGCACTTTAGTTTTTCCAGACTTCCTAGGAGAAAACCAAATTTTCCTCTCCCCTCCTAGGGCCGGAGGAACCCGGGCTGGCCCCTGAAAAGCAAACTGCTCCTGAAACACTCACAAGCGAGAGAGCAGTGCGAGGCCAATACAAGCCTGTGGAACGGGCCCTATTGATATGGGTAACTTAATGCAGCCATTTATGTGCTGCTCTTTCAACCGGAATCTAAGGCAATCTCATATTGTTAAAGATTGGAACCGGGAGTCTGGATGCAGCTTTCTATCAAACATCCCAGTTTCTACTAATGAGGCTAAAGTCGACAACTGTGTTTCAGCAGCATTTGTAACGGACCCCAATCTACATGGTTTTCAAATTCTGAGATCTAGACTTCTTTCAGAGTCGACTCCCATCCCTTGCTCTTCCCTTGTAAACACTAAAAAACCAAGGTTTTAACTCTCACAGATCTAGTTATAATAATAATAATAATATGATTTTATGGTCTTTTAAAGTAAACTGGAGCTATTAAAACATCAGCGCTGTTACTGTTGGTTGTTGTCTTCCAGGACATCCTGGCATTACTGAAAGCAGAAAGTGCTGCTAAGAAAGCCCTCAACTAAAGGGTTTGGACAATGATATGCATATACAGTCATGTTCAATAAATTTGAATATTATCAAAAATTGAATTTGTCTCAGTAACCTGAATAACTAAGGTAAACACATTATATAGATTAATTACTCACACTCTCATGTTTTAAAGCCCTCGTTTCTTTTAACAATGATTTATTCCTTGCATATAATGAAAACGCGACGTTTAGGATCAGAATATTGCATCAAACCAATTAAAAAAAGTAAATTTTAAATACAGAAATTTTGGATTAATGTAAAGTATGTTTATTATTCTGTTGAAGGTTGTTATGTTCAAAATGTACTTTTAATCTGACAAATGAGCCTCAATGAACCCATACTCTAATTTGTTGAACATGTGACTGTATATATGTGACTATATACATGCGTATCTGTGGGATGTGACAAAATCAGAGGGATGAATTTGTTTAACAGTATAAGAGGGCCATCATATTCTTTTAAAGCTACAAATGACCAAATCGTCTACACAAGCTGCAATTTTGGTCGTTTACTCATTAAAATGGGAATAATCACCTTGGTGTCAGTTTTACCAAAAATATGAACCTGTATATGAAACATGTTTTACTCTGGTCTGATACAGTATGCCACAACAATGAATTAGCAGCAATACTTTGTGACATTAAGCCTGTTAAAATGTAAAAAATTGGTTGCAGGCTGTTTAACCACTGGGAATCAGGGGTGTAAAAGCTAGCAAAATAAATCATGCCGTGTGTCCCCAGTTTTAGTGTCCTGCACCCTGGTTGGTGAACACCATCAGCCCTGTGGGATAATCCGCCACACCTGTTTTGAGCCAGTCACACCTGTGACCATTTGACAGCAACTTCAGGGACAGAGCTCTCAAAGACCACATGTGTCGCATCAGTCAATGCCAATGTTTTTTTTTGGGGGGGGGGAGTGCTGAATTAGCTGATTCTTTTGGCTCAAGTGATGGATGTTTTTTTGGGGTAAGTTTCTATGTTGTTTTCTTTAAAATAGTTTATGTAAGAGTAGGAAAGTTGTCCTTGTATCGGTGGTATTTATACAAACTTGGATGTTTCTTTCAGGCTGCTTCTGCTGTCCATGCTTGCTGCTGGAGGACACAGAGTAAATGGTAACCTTGACTATTAAGTTTTCATGAATTCATGGTTTTGCTTGCCCATTCTGTTATGTGGCATTTAAGAACTATAAAGATAAGGAAATTATAATTAACTAAATGAAATTCTGGTCTTGTGGTGACAAATCTTTTTTTCTGAACAGGTGATTATAGCTTTGTCAATAAATATGGAGAAACACTCCCTGTTTATCGGCCAGTTTTAGAGGAGCCTTGGTTTCCAGTTGAGCCTGACTTCCCAAATGGGGGTCCAGTGGACTCTGGATATCTGCCCTACAGGCCCAAAGTATCTTACCAGCATCATGGCTACCCACCCCAGAGTCCTGAACTGATGCAACATAAACTACAGTATCAAGGTAACTTGGGCCCATTTGTTCCCCAGTGTATCCATCAGCACAGTGACTTCCTACCCAAGGACCCCATGGTTCCCCAGCATCCTCCTCAGCAGCTCGGTGGCTTCCCGCCCCAGGGTCTCTCTGTGCCCCAGGACCCCAAAGGGTATTGGGAGCATCATCATGGCTACCTGCAGCAGGTGCCAACTGTATTCCAATATCGTAGCTACACAACCGAGGCGTCACAACATTATGGTCCAGCCAAAGAACCCAAGGTGGTCAGACCGGGTAAACATTACCCAGCCTACGCCCCCCGGGGGCCCAGCGTGCCGAAGCAGCACCCTGGCTACGCCCCCCGGGGGCCCAGTGTGCCGAAGCAGCACCCTGGCTACGCCCCCCGGGGGCCCAGTGTGCCGAAGCAGCACCCTGGCTACGCCCCCCGGGGGCCCAGCGTGCCAAAGCAGCACCCCGGCTACGCTCCCCAGGGCCCCTGGTATCCCCAACAGAACACCTATTCAACTAAAAGTCCCCAACGTAAACGCTACTTTGGGAAGCGCAAAGGGAAGATGAACCTGCCACAGAAACCTTATATTGCCATCAACCGACCCCGTCTGTTCCAGAGGCGCCACTACTAAACAGAATGGTATGAGTGGAGCAAATGTGAACATTTTGCCGTGTGCTTTATTAGGTTGTCAATTAAAACCTGCTGTGAGCTGAATTGTTTTGGGGTGCCTTTTTTTTTTTTTTTTTCTTTTTTTTGGTGGTAAGACTGGTTTAGCTAGCTTTACTTCAATCCCTAATATTTCGGAAAAAAGTTTAAAGGGGTTGCTAAAGCTACCCTTTAATTGAAGTACAGATTGATGCTAATAAATTACCACAGATCTTCATATGGGTAAAAATGGTATGGAGGGAAAAGGGATTTACATTGAATTGGGCCATAAAACCTGTTTGGAAGAAATCTTGTCATTGCAGTCATACGTTCCAGTGAAATTGATCTGCATTGAACTCATCACCCTTAGGGAGCGGAGGGCATCTTGCAGCACCCGGGCAGCAATCTGGAGTTGAGTCTTGCTCAGGGGCCCATAGTAGCAGTCTATAGGGTTAAAACGATGTTCTTGCAGCCGTTCCAGAATGCAGTTGTTCTGCTCTAACCACTATGCCACCATTCTGACAGCAATGTTTGTGACAAACTATATAATTGGAGGGTTAACATTAATCTTCCCCTAGGATGCTTAACTAGGTTATAGGTTTTTATCTATAAAAGGACTTTTGTGTTTCACAACTGCAGAATGTTTTTTACATTTTTGTTTTAAATTACCTCTGGAAGGATTTTTCTGAAGAGGCCAAATTTTGGCAGGAAGCATCAGTTACCTGTAGGAAAAATTTAGAAAAGATCCCGCCAACTACTGCCTGCTAACTCTAAGATGTTCTCAGACTGTGGGAGGAAGGCCGTGAACCCAGTTGAGAACCTGCATTAAGACCTCAGGCTGGGAACTGTGGTTTGTGTAAATATGGGATCATTGGATGGAGGTTAAAATTGGTTTTAAGTTTTCTAAAACTGTCTGCAGCCTTTGTACCTTCTGCAGTCACTCCACTAGGATGCAACACTTTATATGGATGGAGAAGCAATCAACGGTAAAGAAGGTTACATGGTTTTGGCCTGATCTGACTGCAAATTGTCTTTGATTTACATCACATTAAGGAGACTTTTTGGGCTTTGTATAAGTCCTTTCTAGAACAGGAAACTGTGCACTGTCCCCCTGCGCCGTGGTTTATATACAGAAACTGGACACTGTCCACCATCAGGGACTTGGACATTTTAGGCCCTGTCTCATTTCCACCCTTGTTCCCCTTGACGGTGTGAGTGTGTGGTGTGTGTTCCTATTCTTCAGAGTGGTTTAGCGCCCTCGATCCACACTTTGAAGTCAGCATTGACGCGGGCTGCACTGAAATCATTGATGCATGTGATGTTTTGAGCTATGAGGTGGAAATATTTTATCTAAAAAGACCTAAGAAAAAAATAAAAGGCGTTTTCTTAAAATAAGGCAATGCAAAGTGCTTTTACATGATTTAAACATAGAAAAATAAAAGCAAGCAAAAATAGTTTAAATGGAATGTAGAAAAATGTAAGCAAAATGGAAACTAAAAGCAAATGATTAAAAAAAAAAAAATAGTTGAACTACAAACTATTTCAGTTAACAGTTTAACGCGACCAATAGTTATTTTTACTTAAGACAAATTTCCTCAAACAGTAGCAGCTGGTTTAACTTTATTCTATGTGCTTTGAATTGTTTTGATATTTGCACTTTTAAATGTCTGAAAGCACAAAGTCATGTTTTGCAGGTCTATTCATTGACTTTGTTTTGTCTGAAATTGTATTTATGAACAAGTGAGCAACCAGTTATGCTTCCTCTGTCTTTTTTAACCTTGCAGCAGCTGTTGAACTTAAAAAATACAATAAAGACATAGTTATGCAAAATATCTCTTTATTTGCTTTTCTGTAACAAATGTCACATCAAGGTGCTAGCATTAATGAAAAGCACACAACACATCGTCTAGTTATATATATATTTTTGCTATATATTTAACTATATGCTTTCCCCAATCCTGTCAAATTTCTGTTCCAGCAGTTTATTCCCCTTCTAAACGATGGCAAAAGCAATGAGTCCCATTTTCGGTGTCAGTTATGACTCAGAGGGGCAAGTTGATGACATAATCGGTAGTGTCCTAATTGTCTTGTTTTGGACACCTGCACACTTGAACCCTCATGTGCACTTTCACCAGGTTTACAGGGCTTCAAACATCACCTGTACAGTGTTCATGTGGAAGCAGGTAAACCGTCACTCCAGAAGGCGTTGATGCTTACTGTAAAAACTAAGCCAACAGCGATAATCCAGCATACTCTAGTGTTTTCCATCCACAAAATCAAAAGTATCATGATACTAAGCCTGTTAAAACATGAAAAATTAGCTGTAGGCTTTTTCCAACTGGGAATCGGAGGTAACATCTAGTAAAATAGCGTAGTGTCTCTCCAGCTTTAATGTCCTGCAGTAAATTAGTGACTTTTTTTTAAATGTTTCCAGAAGCCTCATAGTGCCATCAACCAGCAAAGTCTGTCCCAGAAGCACTACCATGGATTAAAGCAGAATCAGTGGACTTTATGTTAATATTCTGGAATACGCTTTATCAAGTTCCTAATAAAACCTGCTAAAAAGGATCAATTACTCAGTTTGTTTATGCAATTGTTACATTTTCTTTACCTCTGCATCTGGTCTAGCTAATACTGTGTTTTAACTAATTGAGTGAAATTACTAATTTTTGGAATCCAAGATGTAAGTGTTGAGCTCCATTTACAGCAATTTGGGTTAAACATTGGCAGAAGGCTAATGTGACTCTTTTATCCCTTTTATTATTCTTATAATTTACTACAGACTGACTTAAACCACACAATGTTGGGACATCTAACTTGTTCTAAATGCAATTATTCTGTGCTAAGGGGATTGTATGGTGAGGGTTAAATAGAGCTACCTGCGACTTGGTGCATCTGAATACCAGAACTCAAACCAAACATAATTTGGGTTTTATCTAACTTTACACTTTAGACCAAATTGAACAGTAGTTGCTTAGTCACTGGGTGGTCTTCCTATAGAACCCTTTTGTACTGTTGAGTAATTAAAACTAATTTTTACTTTAAAATAATCCTCTTGTACAGTTTTGGCTTCCCTGCATCTCTATCAAGTGAGTTCACTTCTGTAATTGGATTTCAAAAAGTAACATTTCAAGTTGTTGTGAAAGAGTTGTCTTGTAAGATTTTAACTTCCCGTGGTGTAATTATTTATAATCACAATTATATTTGTAATTGTTCGTTTTGGTGAAAATATGAATTTTCAAGTGTCCTCCTCACCATTAGGGGGCGCACTCAGATGTGATTTGTAAACATTCCACTAAAGACAAGAACAGCGAGGCAATTTTTTTGCACCAATCAAATTACAGAATCTGAGCTGTTAGCCAATCAGGATGATACAAATGATTCCTGTGGGAGGGGCCAATAACTGCTGTTCCGACGCCATTCATTCGTGACACTCTTGGCTAAAAAACAACAGGGCTCGGTCGGATTCAGAAAGTAATTCGTGTTTGTTTTGATCCATTTAAGAAGATTTGTGCGTGTTGGCGCTGTTTCTCAGAGTTCTGGATGAACTAACCCGGAGGTAGAGACTAATTCAGCGGCCCGGATTAGCTTGTATGCTAACCACCGGACGTTACTGGACAATCCTGCGGCTGTCAAGCAGCCAAACCGGGACGTTTCTGGGTCTGTTTCGGGTAAATATGGCGCTGCATCATCAGGGAGGTCCTGTGTTTGTGTCACTGTTGTCCTCCTCGGGTGTTTCAACCTGTTTTATTTATTTTTTTTACCCCTGCTCCTCCGCAGCGGTAACCATGGGTGAGGTGGAGCTCTCCTGCCTGGCTTATGTGAAGATGTACCTGCACTCCTGCCTCTTCCCCCGCTGCAGCGTCAACGGGCTGCTGCTCTCTTCCAGCTCGGCAGGGGGCGCTGTTTGCGTGACCGACTGCGTGCCGCTGCTCCACTCTCACCTGCCTCTGGCTCCCATCACGCAGCTGGCCCTCACACAGGTGAGCAGCTGGTCTCCTGTGAATATGGTCCCCCCTTTAAAGTAAAGGTAAACTGCATCCTTTATGGTGTTTTTATGCACATGTGCATTTTAGTAAATTAGAATAACATCATAGTAGGCATGTGACAAAAAAAATCAACATTACTTAAAATGACTAAGACTTACATTTTAAGAATAAGGGACCCAAGATCTTTAAAATGATACTAAGATTATTGTTCTAAGATTAATGAAGTTATCAAAATTTGAAATCACAGACTAAAACTATAGGAACACTTGTGACCACCTTCAACGACTTTTTACCAGTTATTGCTTATAACTTCAGAATTAATTATCATAGCCTATTGAGATTTTCAGCACTTATAAGTTGTATAATTTACTTTCTGAATTCCAAATAAAAAGTAAAAAACAAAATTCTTAACTAACTAATCATCGTTTTTAATTACTCATCACCATCTACCGACATAGTGGAATATGCTAAATATACAATATTAGAGATTAAATTCCATTTCCACAGTATTAATAATTAATTATATTTATAAAATCTGGCTCAATAGACTTGAAATTTCATTGAATAACCCTAGTGCATTCTCATTGTTTGTAAACAAAGCAGTTGGCCAATCAGAGACTCTGAATCATGTCACGTGATCGAGTTCACGGTGATGTATGCAAACCAACGAAAAATATACATTTTGCTGAAGCAAGGAAGCCATGTGTGAATTGTCAAATCATGCTCAGACTTCCCATAAATAAACTAAAATATATGGTCTTAAAGGAGTATATACTATTAAAGAGGAAGTTGCTGACCTTTGATAAGATTTGAGTAGCCAAAGTTGAGGTAAAACTTCGAAGATCGATAAAAACGCTTGTAGTAATCGGACAACAGAACTTTGAAGACGAGGTTGAACAGGAAGATGCCGTCTATGTCACTGAATACTGAGCACTACACTGCATCTCAAAATGAGCGAGTTAGTGATTTAACAAGTCTGAATACCACCGACCATGATGTGCTGCTTCACTAGCAGTGGTCAACACTCGCTACAGCGCCACCTGCTGATGGTCACGTACCTAATTATAGAGTTTATTTAGTTCCACAATATAGAATAGACCGCCCTTTATTCTCATTATATTGTGCATAATGAAATTGGAGAGCTCCTCGTTTTCTGTGTGGAGACATCTTGTGTACAAAGTAGTGCAAAAGCTGCTATTTGCAGTTAAAATGCGGAGAATATGTGTAAAAGTATGTTTTCCCAGTGAAAACAGAGTCTATATCGCATGTTGGACATTATGCTGATGGATGGGGACGTTCAGGATGGCGATGGCTCTCAGAAAGAAAAATTTTTCAGTCTGATTTGCTCCATCTGAATGTAATAATAGCTTCTGGCTGCTCCTCCTTCACCTTTCATGGCGTCAACAGTAGGGCTGTACGATTTTTGCCAAAAATCCAAATTGCGATTTATTTCAACCATAATTGTGATTAAATTTAGACTTTTCTCTGCATTAACCACAAGCAACAACAATGGCCTGTAGACGAAGATGTTTGTTAACAAGGACGATTTAAAACAAGACATGTAACTGTTTGTATTAAGCAGAATATTATTATTCAAGAGAACAGGTTTTAACTGAGTTGGACATCAATCCTTGTTGAACATAAAGTAAAACCAACAAACAAGTCTATGTATTAAACTGACCAGAAGTTAATGCTGTGGTGAGATTCCCTGAAAGTTTCTGGTAAAAAAGTATGATTATATAAACTCTAAAACAAATAATAAAATTAGATTATCTCACTGCTGCTACTCCATGTGGAGGAAGACCCACATAAACATTTTACTGACACTTAAAGGATGCGTCTGATCTATTGTTACAACCTCTGTGATTTGGAAATTGCGTTTTTAAAATTGCGATTATATTGTAAATGCGATTAATTATCCAGCCCTAGTCAACAGTAAGAACTCTATCGTAGGAAGGAAAGGAACTTCGGACTGCTGTGCCGATTTTATGAGAACCTTTAACTCCGACGTCGTTACGCTACGGAAACAAACACAGATGATTGTAGTCAGATCTGGACCTACAGACTTCCAAAAATAAACTACAAAGTGTTCGCTCTCTTTCTCCGGACATTTTTGTTGATTTCCATGAGGGGGGCTGTGCTGATACGTCATGTCACACAAAGGATTGTGGGACATCTTAAGGCTTCTTGGCACCAGTAAGGGACATGGCGGGGTTCCTAAGCTAAACTAGCTGTGGGAGGAAGCATGCAGGCTCCTTTTCCTACCTCCTTCCTTACTGACTGCTCTATTCAGACACTCATCATGGCGACTGCTGATGCACTTCTGCTCTGGCTAAAGATTCCTGGCTCCATAAGGGTGTTCAGATGGAGCCTTTGTCTGAGCTCGCATGTTTCTGTAGCGCCTCCTAGAGGGCAACAGCTCTAACAGCTGAGAACCGGAGCGTGAGCCATTCTGGATGAAGATGTGAGCTCTGCTGAAGCACCATGTTGTGTAGACGCCCTTCAGGGAGGAGAGGAGGCAGACAGCGATCCTCTGAGCTGCTTTGATCGTCCTCTAAAGCCTCGCTGCTGCTCCTGTACCATGGAGACAGAAGGCCGGCAGCAGCTTCCTGTCCAGGGGGTTTGTCCCGAGGACTCTCAGGAAGTTTTGGTCCGTGAGGCAGACACCCTGTCTATTTTTAAGACTAATGTTAAAACTTTCCTTTTTGACAAAGCTTATAGTTAGAGTGGCTCATACCCTGAGCTATCTCTATAGTTGTGCTGTGATAGGCCTAGGGTGCTGGAGGACATCAGGGTCTAATTTTCTCTCTCTACTGATTTCTACTGTTCTCCAGTTTTGCATTGTATTACATTGAAATGACTGTCGTCATTTCAGCTTTTAACTTTTTGCTCTCTCTCTTTTTCTTCATAGTAGGTACACCTGGTCTGGCGTTCTGTTAACTGTGACATCATCCAGAGAAGACGGCTCACCCGCTACTACCATCTAATGTAGAACAGATTACTAGATCAATGTGTGCTTCTGTGCTTGTTTGTCTGTCTTGTTGTGTCTCTGTTCTGTTTTCTGTAACCCCAGTCGGTCGAGGCAGATGACCGTTCATACTGAGCCCGGTTCTGCCGGAGGTTTTCCTTCCCGTTAATGGGTGGTTTTTCTTCCCACTGTCGCTTCATGCTTGCTCAGTATGAGGGATTGCAGCAAAGCCATGTACAATGCAGACGACTCTCCCTGTGGCTCTACGGTTCCCCAGGAGTGAATGCTGCTTGTTGGGACTTTGATGCAATCAACTGGTTTCCTTATATAGGACATTTTTGACCAATCTGTATAATCTGACCCAATCTGTATAATATGATTGAACTTGACTTTGGAAAGTGCCTCGAGATGACATGTTTCATGATTTGGCGCTATATAAATAAAATTGAATTGAATTGAATTGAAGTGAAGACGGTGCTGCTGAGCCCTCTTTAGGACAGCAGAGACGTTTTCTGTCCAGGAGACGTCGTCTGAACTGCCAAGAACCTGAACGTGTGGTCTCTCTCTCTCTCTCTCTCCACACACTCACCGTTTCCCCTGAAGCCCGGGACGATTTTTGTTTTTCTGGTGTTCAGTGTCAGGACGCTAGCTTCTAAACCTCCTTTCTCTAGACCTCGTCTCCCTGTGAGATTAGTCTGACCACGGTGGTGCCGTCAGCCAGATCAGCGATGATGACGGGGTCAGGCTGCAGTCGTGGGTGTGGAGGCTGCACAGGATTGGACTCATCATGTCGATGTCACCTCGGTGGATGTGTTCGCCCAGCCGTCAGACTGGTGGGAGTTAGATGTGCTGGACCAGCAGTGTGTCAAAGCACTTCATGAGAACAGGTGTGACTGTTGAAGTAAGGGGGTGATGCCAGGTAGGGATGACTGGACCTGGAAGAGATTATAAATCCTGCAGAGGACCTATAAGACACGCAGCATCCCGAGATGCGTTGTTGTCAAGCTTGGGACTCTGTCCTGCTCTCATATTCCTGCTTTTTAAATTCCTCTTTTCAGTCCGATCCGTCCTGTAAGGAGCTCCGTCGTCTGGCCTGAAGCCTGGCTGGGCATTCAGGGTTTCTGGTTTAGGAAAAACCAACCAGAAGGAATGAAACCACCAAATTCTGCTGCACGTGAAACTGGAGTTTTTTCTCATTTAAAAAAAAAAAAACGTTTTTAAATACCAAAACATGATGTCACAGCTGACAGAATTACAGGAAAGTTGAGTGGAAGGAAAAAGGCGGCGAAGCACCAGAGCATAACTATGAAGCAAAGCCCGCTGGAGAGTTTGGAGGAGGATCGCACGGTGTGGACTGTTCATGTTTGGACTTCAGACGTCCACCAGGACCTTTCTGAGCGCCTGATGCGTATTTCTACTGACGCGCTTCACAGATGTTGTTGTCCAGCAGGACCTGCCACCTAAATCATTTCTACTAGTGGCCGCAAAGACGCTGGTAACTAAGATGTAACGTAATGAGTTGTCTGGTAAGATTATAACTCCTTATGGTGGGATTCTAGGTGTTGTTTCTGAAAATCTAAACTGAGCATTCTCCATTCCTTCAATAAATGAGGTTTAACACTCTGATGCCTTCAGGTTCCTCCTCCTGAGACTAAATGAAAGGACCAGTTTAGCACATCTTCTTCCTAGAGAGACGAGTCTCTGTCCTGCAGATGAAGCGTGCTCCCAGCAGGGGGACTCCTCGTTAAAAGTGACTAACCCAGCGGTTTCTCTGCTCACCAGGTGGATGTTTGGTGCTCTCAGACTCAGCAGAGGATAGTTGGATATTACCAAGCCAACGCCTGCGCGTCCGACTGCAGGTGAGTTTCCCCCCCGGGAGGAAAGTCTCCTGATCGGCTTCCTGTGGCTGATTCCAGCTTCAATGTTTGCCTGTTTTGGCGTTTGCTCGCAGCCCGACGCCCTGCGCTCTGAAGATAGCCGACAAGATCGCCGAGCAGTTTGAAAACGCCGTCCTGCTGATGGTAGGAACGACAGAAACCACGCAGCTTTTAGTGGAGAGATGAGAAAGAACGAGTCCAGATGGCAGAATGAGCCTGCATGCAGGAAACGGGTTTGTTTTTCGCTTTCTCCTCGCAGCTCGACGGCAGTAAGATGGCGCCAGACGACCGGGTTCCTCCGATCGTCATGTACGAGCGCAAAGACTCCAAGTGGGTTCTGAAAGACAAACACACGTAAGAGCCGGATCTGAAGCCGTCAGTATGTAACCTACTGCAGGAGTCGCTCTCTATAGACGATAAAACGGGTCAGTTTAGCTTTAAATAACCTATTTTTAAACTTGGGGAAGTAACTGACCAGAGTTTGAACGGATGCTGATCATTTATCAGGAGTCAGGTTCACTGAAAACGTCTCTAATGGGGGGAAAAAGCGTCTTATGAGACCAGAGATGAAATATTATGGTTCAGGAGGGTCTTTGTTCTTTTTCTGGAAAGGCTTTTTTCTTCAGCCTGCTTTCTCTAGACTCTGTTCTTTCATTATCAGTCAAACCCTGGATGCAGATTCCTTTAAATCACGTCTAGAGGAACGCACAGAAGCTGAAATGACATAAAAAAGAAATACATGTAGATATTTTATAGAGATTTGAGTCTCCTGGAAGCTGTGTTGAGTTTGTAGGATAACTGGGAAATGGACTTAGTGGCAGAGTGAGGAGAGAATTGATTTAAATGTAATTTAATCACCATGCAAACTAGTGAAAGGGATGGAAATGATTGTTTGCATAGAGCTGCAGTGGCCAGCAGGGGGCAGAAAGGAGCAATTTATGAGGTCAGGGATCTTAGCTATGCTGATCTCCAGTCATACATACATACATATAATAATAATAATAATAATAATAATAATAATAATAATAATAATAATAATAATAATAATAATAATAATAATAATAATAATTGTTATTATTATTATTATTATTTAATATCATTATTATTTAATATCATTATTATTTATTATCATCATTATTTATTATCATCATTATTTATTATTATGTATTATTATTTTTACTATTATTTATTATTATTAATAATAATAATAATAATAATTATTATTATTATTATTATTATTATTATTATTATTAAATAATAATAATAATACATTTTATTTAAAAAAAGTGCCTTTCAGAGCACTAAAGGACATTGTACAGAACAATAAAGATAAAATAACAAACATTAAAAGTTAGTGATCCAGAAATCAGAGAGTATGCACTGTTGAACAGAAGAGTTTAGGTTTGAAACGGTGCAGAGGGGGAGAAAGTTCTGCTCCTGCTCCTGGTGCTGAGGAGGGAAGTAGGAAGAGTGAAGTGAACAGAAGAGGAGGATCTAAGGGTGCAGGAAGGAGACCAGAAAGGTAGGAGGGAGCCAGATTGTGGAGGGTGGCCAAATCGTTTGGTTGAGCTCGTTAGAGTCAGGTTCCATTGGGTCGGCACCTCGGCGCAGATGATGATCGGATTAGATGATTTATTTTTTTTTGCAGTCTGCCATACATGGAAGGTGGGAAACCTAAAACAGCTCATCGTCCTCATGGTGAAACAAGATGGTGGCTGCATCATGCTGTGGGGACTTTGTTCTTCTGCAGCAACTAGGAAGCTGGTGAGAGGATGGAGTTAAATCCAGATCAATCCTGGCAGAAAACCTGCAGAATCTTTCAAATTAAGACTTTCAGACGCTCTCGTCTGGTCTGACAGACTTTGGGCTGTTTTGTTAAGACAGGAGATGCTGCTGGAAACGAACCCCAGAAGACCTGCAGCTGTATCTGCAGCATATATCTGCCCCACTTTGCCTCTTCATAACTCTGCACCACTTTGTGTTGGTTTGTCACGTAAAACACGGATGGACTTCAGTCAGTAAAGCGCTAACTTTAGGATTTTAAACTGAGCCAGCAACAGCAAAAGTCCTAAATCCAGAAGAAACGATTCGATTTCAACCACAGAAACTAATCTGAAGCCAGCAGAATGTGAATTGATCAAGTATTAATCTGTGACAGCTTCCTGTCGATTTTTGCCGACTCGGCGCTGACTGCTGTCCCTTCCTGTCCAGGATCATGCTGCGGCAGTGGGAGGAGACGCGGGACATAGCCAGCCAGCTGCTGGAGTCGGGCGACCACGGCCTCTTGGTGGACTTCGACGGCCACCTGGATGACATCACGAAGGACTGGACCAATCAGACGCTCAACGCCAAGATAGCGGAGCTGTCCTCGCCGGCCAACGGCAGCATCTGAGCCCGAGAGCGCCGACCCGAAAACCCGAACTCACTCACCGTCCGACACAAACACTCAGCCGACAGAGTCCAGGGAAAAGATTTATTGTTTCCCAACAGAACAGACATGCATAAAATGACATATTTACACCTTGGTAGATCTCTCCCCCACAGAAACGGACAACTTTTAACTACAAATCCACCGTAAGATCATTTCTAACCACCGTCACCCGCCTCATTTCTTCCTGTGCAGCAAAATGTTCACCGTCATCAGAATGATGGTGATGCTGGTAGCTTTTCCTAAAATATACCTTTTTAAGTCACCTGGTTTGGTCATAATTGTTTCATTAAAGTATTTAACATACAAAGTAACACCCTGAGCAAGATGTCCTTTTATTATAATTATTATCACTATCCTCTCCTTCTGTGGTTCAGTATATTGGTACATTAAATGTTCATAAGTATGTGTGTGTGTGTATATATATATATATATATATATATATATATATATATATATATATAATCTATATATATATATATAAAAAATTTTTATTAATTACGTGGCTTTTTTGTGATTTTTAATGCCAGAAAACTTCATGAAAGGCTGTTTAGTCTCTACCTCTGCAGCATTTTCTTACCCCAAATGACCAAAACATCTGCTTCTGGGTATTTACTTCTAATTTAGACAAACTCCGTTTAACTAACCTTTTAAAGGAAGTTAAGTTTTCTACGCTTTACTGCAACACGCCCGTATTTCCCTTTTACAACAACACAAGGCATGGTTTGTCCTCAGAAGGCCTTGAATGTTTTTTTTTTTCCATTTCAGAATTCCAGATTTTTTCCCACGTTCAAATTTGATAATTTCTCTGGTTTTCTGTCGGTTTTTAGGTCACAACGTCTGGAAAGCTTTTGTTTGCAGATCCAGTTTTCTCTCATCAAACATGAAAACAAAGCTGCCCCCGTCAGCCAGATGATGCAGTTAAACACTTTTCCAACTGCTTTAAACTTAGGAGTAATTTGGTGGTTTGTGCAGATTTTTAATAATTATAGGCAAGTTAAAACTTTCTTACAGTTGAATTTGTCTTTTAATAACCAAACCTTTACATCCTCTTTCCTTTCAGGTTAAAGAGGAACTTGTTCATCCACTTTGAGTTTTACTCAAATGCAAACTTTACCAGAACACACCAAGTGTTTTCTAATCCGGTTTTTATTGCCAGGAATTGACAAAAAATGTATTCAGTTTTTAAATTGAGCCCTAAAAAATGGGCAAACTGGACGATCATCTTTTAATGCGGCAAAAGTTAAAGTTAAAGTTTTGGAGCTGCAGTGATTAACGCATCTCTAACCTGCAGGAAATCCAACTCGTATGTGTAGTTGAAATATTTTATACTCAGATTTTGTGGATTAAGTAACAAAAAAAAATACTATTTTTTTTTAAACTTCTAGTTGTTTTATTACAATTTTTGCCCCCCCCTGAGTTTAACCTTTTTGGCCCACGTGATTTAAAAACTTTTTGGACACCCCTGCCCTAACAACGTCCAGCTCAACAATGTTTAGCCCCAGCCAGAAAAAAAAAAATCTTAAACTTTAATATGATATGTGGGGACTTTCTAAAAAAAACAATGCAATAAAGTTAGAAACTTTCCTAAAATAAAATAGATAAAAATTTCACTTAACTTTCACGTAACTGACAGAAAAACGGTTATTAAAATAATTTGGCTTTGCATCCATAATTTTATTTGCTACAAGTGGAATAAATGTTGCATATTTTCTCATTCTGTTTAAATGATTATTGTTTTTTTTTTTCTTTGCTAAATTAAACAGCTTACAGGTTTTCCATCTCTACATCTCTAATTTCCAACTGGTTACAGTAACGATGCATATATTATTCCTTATGTTGTTTTCTAGAGGTTTATTTTATAAAATACTAGAAAGCTGGTAATAAAATAGAAAAACAAACGTATTATTCCTCAAAGCTCGTTGATGAATCCTCTGAGTGGGAAAAATCAGGAATTTTGAAATGAGCTCTGCTGTTTAATAATGAAGTTCACAGTAAAAAAAAGTCTATTTCTAACTAACTATAAAACCTACAATAGTAAAAAGAGTGTTTGTGTTTTAAAGTTAAACTGCTCCTTTCACACCTGAGCGAACAGAACCGGCTCTGCTGCTCTAACGTCTCAATAATAGTTTTTACAGTACTATAAACACGCTGGCTTCTAACAGCAGGTTTAGCTTTTTTTTTTTTGGTCCTTTTTAAAGTGTCTCAGCAGAAACACTCAGAATAAAGACTCGTTTAAAGAGGAGCTGTTTCCTTCTCTCTCACATTTCCTAAAGAGACACGACCTCCAGCTTCACGGTTTTCCCCCGTAGTGTTTCCAACGCACCGATCCTGGCAGGGAAACCAGGTCCTTCCCAGAAAATGTCCTTTTTTTTTCTTTTCTTAACCCCAAGCTTCATGTTTTTAGCTCCAGAGCTGAGCAGATTTCACTTTTAAAAGTTTTAACGTCTGTTTGTGGTGCAGAAACCACCAGAACCAGCAGAGGCTCTTATTTTGAAATCCGTTTCCTCCGCGTCTCCGGCCGGTTCCCGGCGGGTTCTGAGCCCTCAGGGGATCTGGGAGTCGACCTGCTCGGAGGACGGCGACGGCACCGCGACCAGGTTGAGGGTGATTTCGCCCAGCGGAGACTGGCTGGCCAACGTCTGGAAGACGGAGATGGTGTTGAAGACGGAGAGCGCGTTCTGCACCTGCTGCTCCGCCCAGGGGAGGGAAACCTGCAGAGGAGAGGAGGAGCAGGTTACCCCACCAGGCCTGCTTTATGCTCTCAAGTAGAAAAACTAGAGGGTTTATATAGTAGTAAACTCTATAATCCAGGGGTGTCAAACATACGGCCTGCGAACAATTTAGTCTGGCCCTGTGGCTAAATGCATTATCATTATCATTATAATTTTTTTTTTTTTTTTTTTTCCAGTGTCCTGTCTGGCAATGTGGCAATAAGATGCCACAAAGAGCTCATCATATTTGACTTTCACAAGTGGACAAGATAAAAGGAAGAGAATGATAAAACAATTATTGAAAAAAATATGTACTTTGTTTAATTGAAAATATGCAGTTCCTATATTGTCCACGAGGGGCGCTGTGTTTTAATTAGCAGATTAAGCTTCAGGTGTGGAAAAATTTAAATCATTTCTTAATTTTTATCTGTTTGATGTATTTTGTCATGCAGGACAGTGTTTTTAAGTTCCAAAAAATGTGAATAAATGTTTTTCAACATTGTATAATCACTGTGATCAGTTCTTATGCATAACGCACAAGTAAATGTTTAACTGAGTAAAAGTATTGTTGAAATTGCACATACTTTTCTTAAAAACGCTGAGGTTATTCATAATATATTGTGTAAAAGTGAAATTCATTTAATATAAAAATCAACAACAAGTCCACTTTTATTAGTTCTATTTAATCTTGCAATGAGTTAACTCGTGTGGCCCTCTTGAGATCAGATTAAGCTGAATGCGGCCCCTAAACCAAAATGAGTTTGACACCCCTGCTATAATCACTTTATTAAATTAACTAAAGCATTAATTTGATGCTAAAGTGCAGTTTAAAATAGGAAATATAGCAACAGAGATTTCTGCACAGTAAAACAAATGAATTTTTAAGAAGCTGCTGGATCAGAACACTATTGGGTCTGCAGGTGTGTCGGACGGTTTACCTGAACGATGATCAGTTTCCTGGACGGATCCTCGGTGTTGCTGAACTCCTCTCCGAAGCACAGAGTGAAGCTGCACTGGGGAGGCTCACCGCCGTTGACCTGGAAGTGGTCCAGTTCTGAGGAGACACCAGATGAAAACCCCGGTTATTTAATTTTAACAAGCTGACGAGATTCCTGCTGATTATAGAGAACGTTCCCAGAAATCCATGTTTAAAGCAGGAACTCCTGAAGATGGCAGATGTTAGATCTGGAGCTTACACAGGAAGGAGGGAGGGAAGGAGGGAAGGAGAGAAGGAAGGAGGGATAGTGGGAGGGAAGGATGGAAGAAAGGAGAGAAGGAAGGAAGGATAGTTGGAGGAAGAAGGAAGGAATGATGGAGGGAATGAGGGGTAGGGAGGGCGGGATGAGGGAGCATAGAAGGAAGGAGGGAGACGGAAGATGGATGTTGGAGGGAGGGAAGAGAGGAAGGAAGGAGAGAATGGGGGGGGGGATGTTGGATAGGGAGGGAAGGAAGGAAGGAGAGAAGGAAGCGATGGTCGTTGGAGGGGAGGAAGGATGGAAGGAGGAAGGAAGGATGGATAGTTGGGGGGACAGGAAGGAGATGAAGGACGATGGTAGTTGGAGGGAGGGAAGGAAGGAAGGAGGAGAGGAAGGGAGTGGATGGAGGGATGGGAGTGGAGGGAGGAACGGAGGACGGAAGGAAGGATATTTGGAGGGAAGGAAGGAGAGAAGGACGGATGGATAGTTGGAGGGAGGGAAGGAAGGAAGGAAGGAGAGAAGGAAGGATGGATAGTTGGAGGGAGGAATGGAAGGAAGGAGAGAAGGAAGGAAGGATATTTGGAGGGAAGGAAGGAGAGAAGGACGGATGGATAGTTGGAGGGAGGGAAGGAAGGAAGGAGAGAAGGAAGCAAGGGTAGTTAGAGGGAGGGAAAGAAGGAAGGAAGGAGAGAAGGAAGGATGGATAGTTGGGAGGGAGAGAAGGAAGGATGGGGAGGGAAGGAGGGTGGATAGTTGGGAGGGAAGGAAGGAGAGAAGGAAGGATGTATAGTTGGGAGGGAGGGAAGGAAGGGAGGGAAGGAAGGATGGATAGTTGGAGGGAAGGAAGGAAGGAGAGAAGGAAGGATGGATAGTTGGAGGGAAGGAAGGAAGGAGAGAAGGAAGGATGGATAGTTGGAGGGAAGGAAGGAAGGAGAGAAGGAAGAATGGATAGTTGGAGGAAGGGAGGGATTGAGGGAGTGAAGGAAAGAAGGAAAGAAGGATGGATGGTAAATGGACTAATAAGTCTTAAAAAAAAAACAACAACAACATTACGCTGACTTTTCTTTTTTAGCATGTATCTCTACTTTTAGAGATACATGCTAAAAAAGGTTCCCCCTGCTCCACTCACGTTGCTTGAAGACGTCTTTGCTGAAGAGCAGCACCGGCTCCGTGCGCCTCTCCATCCGGTGCAGGCCCGGCGTGGTCGTGTGCGGCCCCGTCCAGAAGATGCGGCCCTGGCAGAACCTCATGCCGTAAACGCCCTGCGGCGTGGACGTCAGCGCGATTCCCTTGCCCATGAACGGAAGCAGGGTGAAGAGCGCCTGCAGCTCCTCGCCGGCCGGCAGCGTGGACGGCGGCTCCGGCAGCAGGATGCGGGGGAACCGGGAGTTCAGGGCGGCCGGCGTGGGAGGGACGGACGAGGAAGGCAGGTACGTGATGCGAACGTCAGGCCCGCAGATTTGACGTTTGAGCACCTCCTGACCCAGATAGTGAACCACCACGCCGAAGGAGTCTGTTGGAAACAGGGATGGGGGTTAAAGCTCCAGGACTGATCCAACATTTCTATGGTCTGCTGAATTCGCCTAAAATGTTCACTACCTTCTGTGTTAGCGGTGACGCTCTCCTCGATCCGAACGTCCAACGTGATCTCATCCAGAGCTGCAGAAAGTTTAATACGTTGAAATGTTGTTTATATAACGCAATCCTATCCAGCGTGATAAAATAGATTTTTATTTGGTACAGCTCCTTCCGCCTGAAATCTGAGCTTCATTGAAAAGCACATAAAAAACAATTATACCTGGTCTGGGTAAATACTCGATTCTGATTGGCTGCAGGGTGTCCAATAAAAAGACACCTATGAAAACGTTCCGGTCAAATAGCCTGATTGTTCTAAATTATTGCGCCGGCTCAAATGTTAGCTGGTAACGGCAGCACGGTTGACACAGGTTAAGTTGGCAACGTGTCATGACGAGATATTAAATAGTTATCTCAGCCGCTTCTTGTGAAAAGCTTACAATTCTAACGGTGAAAAAAAAAAACATTAAAGCATTAATAATTGATTTAATCGTAATTTATTTTGTAATAGCTGGTTGAAATGTTAACAACCAACAGCTAGCTAGCTGGTTGAAACGTTAACAATCACAACAGCTAGCTGGTTGAAACGTTAACAACCAACAGCTAGCTGGTTGAAATGTTAACAATCACAACAGCTAGCTGGTTGAAACGTTAACAATCACAACAGCTAGCTGGTTGAAACGTTAACAACCAGCTAGCTGGTTGAAACGTTAACAATCACAACACCTAGCTGGTTGAAATGTTAACAACCAATAGCTAGCTGGTTGAAACGTTAACAACCAACAGCTAGCTGGTTGAAACGTTAACAATCACAACAGCTAGCTGGTTGAAACGTTAACAAACAACAGCTAGCTGGTTGAAACGTTAACAATCACAACAGCTAGCTGGTTGAAACGTTAACAAACAACAGCTAGCTGGTTGAAACGTTAACAATCACAACAGCTAGCTCGTTGAAACGTCAACAATCAATAGCTAGCTGAAATGTTAACAACCAACAGCTAGCTGGTTAAAACGTTAACAACCAACAGCTAGCTTGTTGAAATGTTAACAACCAACAGCTAGCTGGTTGAAACGTTAACAAACAACAGCTAGCTCATTGAAACGTCAACAATCAATAGCTACCTGACATGTTAACAGTCAACAGCTAGCTGGTTGAAATGGTACCATAGGAGGGTGGTCCAGTTGGATAACGATACCCAACACTTGTCAGAATCGGTTAAAAAGCGGCTAAACAGGCTAGCATTTAACTTTTGGACCAGCTAGCATGGTTTTAGGGATATTTTTTTCTCCCCTACTGAAGGCACGGTGGTGGCAGCATCATGCCGAGGGGCGGTTTCACTGCCCGTGGTACTGTCAGCGTTATCTACATAAAATCATGTATGTTTTTATGTTTTGAATGAAGACGAGGTGATGTGTGAACATGTGATTTAGATGAAGTGCGTTCGGTGCTGGTTCCTGCATATCAGGAGGCGTATCAGGAAGGCTGAGAACTCACCTGTGCACTGGGGGGGACCATTTGACTGGACGGGCTCGTTGTCCTGCAGCATGTCTTCATCCGCGTGCTGTGAATCAGAAATCAAGACGTTTTTGATTCATCTAATCTGTGTGAGGAGCAGCTGGCGGAAACATTTAACGTCTTATCGGTTTACCCTGCCCAGCTGAGAGGTCACTTCCTCTGTTTTGATCTGTTTTTCCCGGCTGATGCTGTTGCTGTCCGACCTGCTGCTCTTCCTCTTGAGCTTCTTGCTGCTTTTTTCTTTGACCTTGGTCTCGGGCATTAAGACACCTGAACACACAGAGGAAGGAAGCTCAGGTCATTTTATTCAACATTCAGTAAAAGCTTCAATCCAGCCATCAGTTCCAGGTGTTCCCCCTCCAAGCAGTCTAACCTATTATCTTTTTAAGGCGTTCTCCAGGTTTTCTGGGGAGTTTTCTAGTTTTTCACTCCTCCAGTTTGGTCCCGGACTATTTTAGTAGGGATGGTTTTTTTTTTTATTTGTTGGACATTATTTTTCAACAAGACGACTTTCAGGAGCTGAAACATCTGCTGGAGCTTGTTTTTAGAGAGAACTTTTCATCTATTGTCCCAAAATATTCCACTTTCCCCATTTCTGGGGCACAAACTACACAATAAAGTAAGCAAAGAAGGTTAATACACTAGGTAGGACACTAGAACAAAAGGAAGGATAGACACTTGGAAGGTCAAACACTAAGAAGGAAGAAAGGACAGACATGAGGAAGGAAGGACACTACGAATGAAGAAAGGAAAGAGACTGTTAAGGAAGTATTTTAGGAAAGAAAAGGGGAGGACAGACACAAAGAATGAAGGACTCTAGGAAGGAAGATAGGACAGAAATAAGGAAGGACACTCAGGACAGAGATAGGACACAGAGAAAGACACTAGGAAGGTTACAAAGAAGGATGGAAGGAAGGACTCGCATGAGGAAGGAAGGAGAGGGGAAAGGGTCACTAGGATGGAAGGAAACAAGGAAGGATGGTAAAAACTAAGAACTACTCTAGGAAAAAGGAAACCAAGAAGGAAGAAACAAGGACACCAGAAAAAGTGACAGTAGAAAGTTATAGATAGTGAGGAAGAAAATAAAGGTCACCATTACATTTTTGTTTCCTACTTATTCAGAGCTGCAAATCACCTAATTTAAATTTCACGCTTTACTTTCTCAGGGTGCATAACAACACTGGAAAACATTTATACCAAGAAAAAAAACACACTGGAATATAAATAGAGGCTTTAAGTTCAGGATGTTCCTGGTCAGAAGTGAAGGAGTAAACAATGAATGAAGGGCGTTGCTTTACATACCCATCAGCTGATATGTAAATATATGTTGTTTGGTTGCCACAATAAACCCAAAACACACCAACTAGTCTGTCAATCATAATCCAGCACGCAGCCAAACAAAGCCGACTCTCACTCTGCAAACTGTAAACGAGATCAATACACGAGAGACATCAACCCACTTTAACTCCTTTTATTTATGTTTGTGTGACAAGCTGCTTTACAGCTAATGCGATAAACCCTTTTTTTTATCTGACATGCTGTCATAACTTTGATTTATTGCTAATTAAAGATCCAAAGTTCAAAAAACGACAGAAACATTCAGATCCAGCAACCATTAACACCCAGACAGGCGTTTCTGTCCTCAGTCCTGCTACATAAAACCCCTTAGAGACACTAATCTCAGCTGACCTTTTTTAAATGGTCAACCTATTATTTGTAATTAATTTATAATTACAATATAATTATACATTTTTAGATTTAAAATAAAGACAAATATTAACAAAAGGGGGTGGATACACTTTCTGTCTACATTATGTGAACAAATAAACTAAAACAAGGAGGTGGGCCAGTGACACAACAACTCATACCTGCAGCTAAATGCTATGAAAACAGAAAGACTGTGATTGATTTCCTAAGAAATCGGCCTATAATGGGTCCAACGCCTATTCATGGTACCGTTAATGGTAACGCTGGATCATTCATGGTAAAATGCGTGCCAACATGGCTGCCAGCAGGAGGACAGCAGAACCATCATGTGTCTCTTCCACTGCTTTATACTCTTGTTTTAAAGGGCTATGAAGGTATTCTGCTTTCTTCAGTTACATCTCTGACTATTTCTCTGTGCATTTCCACTCTGACTCGTCTCATGTTCTCTGCAGGCCAGCGGATAGGCTGCTCAGAGACCCAGTGGTGGAGTTTTAAGGTTTCTGCCAGAATCAGACAGATGTTTGTTTAAAACTCTGGCATGCAGCCAACGAGGCTCCAGGAAACAGCATCACACTCCCTCCATTATAAATAACCGCGTTATTAAGGATTTGTTACTGAGAAGCTCAACACACTTCCCATGTTTGCGTTTGTGACGGTAGGACGGGGACGGCTTTTTCCCCCAACATGCCTCCCAGGTAATTTGATCGTTGTTATGGAGACTTTACATGTACGACCCCCAAGTTGCCGGTTTTTCCAACAGTTTTCCACCGGTGAGCTTTACAGACACCTGACTCGCTCCCCTTTCATCCTCTGAGCTGCACAGGACACACTTAGCTCCTCCTGTCCTGCAGCCTGGCGGCTCACCGCTGCGCTGATTGATCAGTTTAATTATTGCTCTGACTGCTGATAGTTTAGGCCAGACGCTGTTGTACTCCTGACTCATTAAGATCAACACTCGTGTGGATTCTGTTAGCTGTGATATCATCCAGGCAAGGCAGATCATCCTCTATTACCATTTAACATAGAAAGTACTCCTGGGTCAATGTGAGCTTCTGTGCTTTCTGTGTCTCTGCTCTGTCTTCTCTAAGCCCCAGTGGGTCGAGGCAGATGAGCGTTCACACTGAGCCTGGTTCTGGTTCTGCTGGAGGTTCTCCTCCCTGTTAAAGGGGATTTTCCTCTCCACTGTCGCTTCATGCATGCTCAGTATGAGGGATTGCTGCAAAGCAATGGACAATGCAGACGACTTGATGCAACCTGCAGGATTTCCTTAGAGAGGAACATGTATAATCTGATTGAATCTCACTTTGTAAAAAGCCTTGAAATGACATGTATCATGAATTAGCGCTATATAAATAAAATTGAATTGAATTGTTTGAATGAGATATTCGTTTTTCCTCTTTGGAAGAGTTGCTAGTGTAAAAAATGTCAAAATGTGCGTCTTAAAACTGCATGGGTTACATTTCCTCTACTTTGATAGTTGCGTAACAATGTACAAACTTTAAAAAAACAACATTTTCTGTCTTTATACCAGCCGCCGTCTGAACGCCTAAAGCTGCTTTGTCCTCCAACAAAGCATCGTGAAACACCTGAGGCAATCACGCTGGGTTTCCAGGTCCACACCCTTCAGAAAGGCACTAAATAAAGAGGTCGGTATCTGCTCCGCTGCAGCCTGAATGTGTGCTAAAGTTCACTAGTCTGATCTGGAGAAGCAGCTGCTCCGGTTCATCTGGAGCAAAGCCAGGACCAGCATATCAGGAAAAAGCCTCTTCTCAGAGATAAACCGGCGCAGAGAGCGCTCTGCTCTCAAAATGGATGTTTTTTCCCCCAACAAACACTGTTGTCATGTTTCAACAGACCACTTATTACTGCGCTAAAAGCCAAAAGAGGAAGCTGCAGGGACTTATTAATCATGCAAACTACATCCCAACATGGCTGCTGTTTGTCTCCAGAAGGCAGCACCGATAACTCCTCCTTTTTAACTTTTCAGCTCCCCATCTTTTCCATGATATACATTTTATCCCATTTTTTTATACCTTTGGAGGTTTGGGGTAAAATACGCAACCAGGAAACAAACTAGGTTCCCCTTTGCAGCCTGGAGCTGCCGGGGATTACCAGGGGATTAACAACACATCGATCCGCATCGATATATCAATTAAAAGACAAATGGTCTAATTATAACAGTGCAAAATTAAATATTGATCCATATTGTCATTTTTAAGATACGCCTTTAATTTAAAATTCAGGCATGAGACGAAAGTGAACGGATCATCTAATATTATTACCTTAAAATTAGAAGAATGCTCTTTTTGATTTAAATACCTGATAATCATATTTATATTTTGTTATAAATGTAAATAATAATGTTAGATGGGCGGATACTATCGGTCAGAGATCGTCACAGACTTTGTTATATCGGCTAATATCGCATCGTCGTCCAAACAAATCAATATAACGTCAAACGGTGACAAAGCTGGTGATTTACACCCCTACTGATTAGCTGCTGGTCATCAAACATTTTAACACAATGCCAGGATGGACGGACAACAGCAATGACCTTAGAGAGGCCTCTGTTGCTGCCATTCAACCCAGGGCAGAACAACTATTCAATAAAAATTATATATCGATCAATAGATGTATATCAATGATAGAAAAAAATTGTCAATAAAAACTTAGAATTATATTAAAATAGAATAATAGTTTTCCTTCCTTTTGCATTCTGGCCATGTAGGTTAATATTAGTCATTACATCCTCCCAACCAATCACAACGCAGACCCAGGAACGCTCAGTCACCAAGCTCCGCCCCCTTCAGAGTTCAGAGAGCACGCGTTCTTTTTTATAGACTTGTAGATTTGGTAAAAAGTTGGTTGAATAAAGGGTTGAGTTTTAATTCACACTGCAAAAAGAGAACTAAAAATAAGTAGTATTTTCTTGAAATGAATATATTTGCCCTTGATTTGAGCAGGTAAATAAGATTATCTGCCAGTGGAATGAGTATTTTTACCCCTAAAATAAGATAATTAGATATACAGCACTTGAAATAAGATGACAGAGATGAATTGTCCCTATTTTAAGTGCAAAAATCTTAATCCATTGGCAAATAATCTTATTTACATGCTAAAATCAAGGAAAAATACTCTCATTTCAAGAGGATTTTTCTTATTTTTAGTTCTATTTTTGCAGTGTAGTGTTTCTGGTCTTTATCTACAAATAGGTAAGTAAACAAGAGCATAAAATGGTCAGGGCTGCATTTGAATTTGTTGAAAATTATCGATATCGATCAATATGATTTGAATTTTATCTATATGCTTTTTTATATATCTTCCAGCCCTAAGTCAACCTGGAAAGGGTTTCATGCCATTACTACAAAGCTTTGAATAGTTTACAGTGAAGAAAACGACCATATTTGTCGGACCATAAGGCGCACCATGAATTTGTGAGAAAATTTAAGGATTTTAAATGCGCCTTATAGTCCGCAAAATACGGTATTATTATTAATAAGTGGAAAACCTTTAAGGCAGCTGCATTTCAGCAAATGTAAACGTGTACAATGCTCAGAGAAATTACAAAAAATAAATTAAAAAGTGAGTTCCGCTTTAGACTCTGGAGGCGTCAGTTAGCATTATGGATATTAAAGGTCATGACGGGAAACGCTGATCAGACTTCTGGAGCGTCTCGTTTGGAGAAAACGCAGCATATCATTACCAGCTGTCAGGCACGGTGGTGGAGGAGTGATGGTACGGGGCGACCATGTTGTTCTAGAGTCCAATGTCAGACTATCTGAGTGACGGCAGCAGGAAGGGCCTAGTCAAAGTCCTGACCTCCACCATATGAATGAGATACTGGTGGTTAAAGCTGACGGTAGAAAACTGGAGGGAGATTCCTGCTGATAACGGTGGATTTGGACGCTTTATCTGCAGAACATCAGCCTTTTACTTTCTTTCACTGGTTTAACGTTAGTCTGGATCGGTACCGTTCTTACCCTGCTCGCTGATGGGGACCAGGCGGTACACCTTGTACGGCTCTGAGATGTCCAGCTGGGCTCGCTCCATCACCTCCTTGAACTCGGTGCTCTTGTTGAGGGCGCACCGCAGCCGGGTCTTCCAGGCGGCCGGGTTGTTCTGTCCGTCTGCCAGCTTCCCCTTGAACTCGGCCCAGGCCTGCAGCGACCCAGAAGAGCCGGCGTTACGTTAGAAAGGTAGAGAAACCTGACCTGGTTCTGGTCGGGCTGTATGAACAGGATGGGGCCAAATATTTTCCCAATTTTGTGTCCAAATTTATCCAAATCTGAAAAAGATCTAATTTCCATGATTCTACAGTCAGAACAGGAACCTGGGATGATTTTATTAATCAGGTTTTCTAGTTTAACAACGAGCTTCCGGATAAATGATTCCAGATCCGACCCGGTTTGAAGGTTCTGTGTTCTTAAAGAACTGTATTTAGATTCGGGTCCGGTACCGGTGTCAACACTGCAAAACGGGAACTAAAGGTAAGTAAAATTCTCTTTAAATGAGTGAATTTGTCCTTGTTCTGAGCAGGTAAACGAGATTATTTGCCAGTGGAATAAGATTTCTGCACTTAAAACAGGAACAACTCATCTCCATCATCTTATTTCAAGTGCAGGTTATCTAATTGTCTTATTTTAGGGGTAAAAATACTCATTCCATTGACAATATTCTTATTTAGCTGCTCAAATCAAGGACAAATACACAAATTTCAAGAACATTTAAGTTACTTTTAATTCCCTTTTTGCAGTGAAGCAACCTCAAGGCTTTAAAAAGTTCCAGTTTATGCTGAAAAGCAGCTCGAGGCGACATTAGTTTTTAACCGGCACCGTCAAAGAGATACCAAATACCCCCCCCCCCCCCCCCCACCACCACAATGGTGCTACAACGCCTCTCTGACCTTGAAGAGCGCGGCGTCCTCGTCCTGCCGGAAGTCGTGTTTCCCCGCGTGCTTCCAGGGGATGCGGAACATGGTTTTGGCGTCGTCGTCCCACATCACGCCCGGATATTTCCCGCTGCTCACCTGAGAGAGAGAGAGAGAGAGAGAGAGACAAACGACACAAATTGGTTTCCAGGTGAGGAAGATTTGAAGTTAGGTTTCACCTGCAAGCTTCCTTCATCACCAAACTCCAGCTTCGGTGCAACGAACCCATTCAACCCAGGAAGTTCCTCATTAATGAGGAAAACCAAGCTGTGTGGCCACTAATGCGCCTTGATCTCCAGCTACAGGCTTGATGGATCAAACAGAGGCTGATCATCACAGTAAAGCCTGTAGCTGGAATTACTGCATGGCTGTAATGGGGGTTCCATTATGTGATAAATGGGTATTTCCAGCCAAGGACCAGGCTTTGGAGCACAGTCCATTAACGGCACATTTAGGTTAGCCCACAACCGTCCAGGCTGATGTGTGTTTATGATCGCTGTCCTGCTGGATCATCTAATTACCCTCCAATCTCTGAACTGGGCTGGACGATAATGAATAACTATATATCTATATATCGATCGATAGACATATATCAATAATAGAAAAAAAAGTTGGTTGAATAAAGTTTGAGTTTGATTTCAGTGTTTGTGTATGTACCTAAAAATAGGTCGCTAAGCAACTCCATAAAGTGGCCAGGGCTGCACTTACAATATATGTTTTGAATTAGTTGCTAATTATCGATATTTATCTATGTGCTTTTTTTCTATATTGTCCAGCCCTATCTCTGAACTCTGCTTAGTAGCATATACCGTATGTTTCGGACCATAAGAAGCATTAAATATTCTTCCCAAGTGTGTAGTATCACTCCGCCCCTCCGCGTACACACATACTACCTGAGAGGGAGAGCTATACGTCTCTGTTGGGAGGACTACACTACCCAGTTTCTAACATAAGGCCAAAATAAACTTTTATATTGAATTAACTTACTAGGTTTATTGTTGCTAGCGCGTACTCTGGGCTGCCTTACATGAATGCACTTCTAGTTTAGACATTACAGTCAGGCAGTCTAGTGGACAGGTCAGGGGTCCTATCAGGTAGTGACACAGTGTACCGCAATGCTCCTAATATCCATTGAGCAGAGCGGCTTCGTTGCTAACCAAAGTTGTACTTACACATATTAACAGATTTCTGAGCGCATTGTACCACATAGAATCAGTCAGTAAGCACAACGGTAATCATCAATTTTCAATCAATTATTAAGAAAATCTAAGGATTTTAAGTGCGCCTTACAGTCTGAAAAATACTGTGGGGTTGGTTTTATGCAACTTTGTTACAACTTTATCAGATTGTTGGGGTTTTTTTGTGTGCAGTTGGACAAAGAGACTAAGATTGAGCGCCTTGGCAAAAAAAAACAACAAAAAAAACATAAGGATGTTGGAGGCTCTCAAACCTAAGAGCCATCTGTAAGGCAAGGTGGTGGTAGCATCATGCTGTGGGACTATTTCACTGCCAGATTTACCAACATCGCCTCACATCTACACCGAACACCAAACACACATCTGAACTGGTTGGAAGAGAAGGATTGCCGGTTTAAAAGCAACATTTGGGTCACAAAATATGTCTAATCAGAGCAGAAAGGCAGGCTGGTGAGGCATAAAAGACATACACTATGTTGCCAAACGTATTCGCTCACCTATCCAAATAACAGACATCAGATCCATGACCAACAGGTGTATAAAATCAATGCTGACTGTTTCTAACTACATCAGCAAAAGAATGGGACGCTTCAGTGAAAGAAACTCTGAACGCTTCAGCAGACCTGAACACCTTCATGTCCAACATCAGGGTCTGACCTCACAGACGTGCCTCTGGAGGAATGATCAAACATCTCAACAACACTCCAGAACCTTGAGAACCGCCTTCCCTGAACAGTTGAAGCTGCTACAGCCTCCATGGATGGACCAAAATCACACTGAACCCTGTGGCTGAGGGTCAGGAGGTCACTCCATATGCCAGTCCAGGCAGGGGAGCGAATACTTTTGGCAACATGCGCGTAACCTCGTCCATTTTGGTGCAATTAACCTTCCAGGAATAAGACTTCCGGTTGTTGTTTTTCTTTTTTTTTATGCCCTGAAAAACAGGCACAGACGGAGCACTTTCTCCATTTGCTTCACATTTTAACGAACCTGCTCGACTATCCAGGTGCGAAGTTTGCGCGTGGATCTCATCCTTCCTGCGGCCATGGCTCCTGTTTTTGTTTTTTTAGCTGAAATACGTAAACAAAGTAATAAATAATGAGCAATACATCCATGTTATAAACTATAATATAAGTCTACAGGCACATGGAAGAAAGAAAAACGGACAAACAGATCAATATAATCCACAAAAAAAACAAAAGATTTAATTTAAGAGACAAAAATCAGCATTAACAAGTAAAAGCTGCTTTTTTACTTAAACCCGGACGAGTTTCAACCAGAAGCAGGTTTTGGAAGTGGGGAATATCAGAAGCGGTTTTATGAGAAGTTTATAAATATGTCAGAAATAGATTCTAAGGTGTAAAAAAAAAAAAGATGGAGGAAGTAAGATTTAAGTTTCGTTTACCTTGGTTGTGCTTCCTCAGCGCAGCTCTGCGGACTGACTGGCTGACAGCGGCTGAGCGGCTCCTCTTCTGCTCAGCAGCCCGTTTCCCAGAAATCACGTGACTTTGCAGAAACAGCCGGACGTCCTGACCGCCAGGGGGCGACAGCGGACACAGAGGAACAACACTCTGTTTACAAATGGCAAATATTAAGCTAAACCACACAAAAAACGCTTAATTTTACTCTCCTACATGAAACTGTAACATGTTTCCGGTGCTTTAATATATGTTCATGCTTTTATTCAACTTATATTTGAATAAATCCATCTAATTATCGACTATATTAAAGGTTCTTGTACATTTATGGCAAATAAATTCATACAATACACGTTTCTGAGTCTTTTTTGATAGCAAATACTTACATGTTACGTGAATAGTAAATATTTCCAGCGGTGACCCTTCTTCTTCATGATATCCACAGTTTATCTAGTGTGCTAAACACCTGCGTGTTCAATAAATCACAATATGTATCATCACAATAAGGCTTGTATGTCAGAAAATATTAACATTTAAGCTGGCATTAAATATATGTTTTGATAAGCCCCCATTTTTGTATTAATTCAATTCAATTCAATTTTATTTATATAGCGCCAATTCATGAAACATGTCATCTCAAGGCACTTTACAAAGTTAAGTTACACCATAATGTTTTATTTATTTTTAATGGTCTGGTGTCATATTCTCACCTTATTAATTGTTGTGTTTTCATTGGCTGTGATCAGAAAATCCTCATAATTAACAGAAGAAAAAGCTTGGAAACATGCTTGCATGTCATTAATCTCCAGTGTGTTTATCTTGGTGAAAAGAGTAACTGAAATAAAGGAACTTTCAATAATACTCTAATTCACTGACTGAACTTGCTTTTGGGCCAAATCCTTAATGACGGTGCGATGCCCATTCTTGTCTTCTTGGTGCATGAAGTTGAACACAGCTTGTTTTTGGAGAACTGACCACACCCTCTGCTCTTTGTTTAGCTGCAAGTTGCCAGCAACTCTGATCTACCAATGCTATAATATAAATCATTTTATTTGTATATTAACAACTTGTGCCATATGGGTACCATGTATCATATGCATATATTTGAGTGTCCTATGAAAACAAAAACTGGCTGATAAGGATCTATTGTTGTCATCTTGATGCTTGAAGTGGATCACTTTGTTGTTTTTGTATTTCCACCTACTTCTCATGAACTGAGCACAGCCTCTGATCTTTATCAGTTGCAAGCAGCGCTGCTCTAACCACCTGTTGTTGTTTTTGTAACATCAGTGTCACTATGTGTTTCTATGTATGTAACTTACAGTATAATCTGCAATCATTTTAATATCACCGTAAGGACGACAGAAGGAAGATCACTAATATAAATTGTAACATGAACCAAAGACAGATCCTTTAGGGACAAAGGAGATCCGGAGTTTTGTATGTAGAAAACATGTTACACAGGTAACAAGGGGAGTTCTATCTAAGTGTATATTCATTTTTATGGTATGTCTATTGTCAAAAATAAACAAATAAAACATTTAAGAGGTTTTGTGCATCTTGGTTCTCCGGGGCTAACTTTACTGCTGCCTCCACACAGAAGTCAGGGAAACTCTCATTCTTTCTTCCCCAGATGTCCCAATCAGAAGAATTGCACTTCTTCCTGTACGTCCTGCAGGACATCTATTGTTCTGGATGTTTTCCTGGATATACATGGCTTTCAATGCAGCTACTCCCACCTGATGTCAATGTTAAGCAAGCTTCTTTTTTTGATAATCCAGAAAAAAAACGTTTCTGCAACATTTCCCTGCGTGTAAACCCATTCCTTTTTCTCTCTGAGGTAACTATTACTGACACACAAAGACAATGATTTCAACATATATAAACATGCCTGTAATAAGCAGCCTGAGGTGCTGGGCTGATGTGACTCCACCTAAATCTACAGAGCTGATGACTCTTCCCAAAGATTTAGGATTAATCTCTGTACACAACAAAATATGAAATAGTTTTGTGAAATATAACATTTAAGAAACATGTTACAGCAAAAAAAAAAAAAAGAATCTCCTGGTTTTCAGTCCGTCTCTGAGTGGATTTCTTTGTTTAGTCTCCCAACCAGCAGGAGGATGCCGGCAAAAGCCACAGCTCTTCCCAAGAAGTGCTGCATCATCTGGGAGAAATGCAGGGGGTGGGAAAACCGTCTGGCCCTGAATGCACTGTGGTCTGGCTGAACAACAGTCAATTACACCAAATCTGAAACACACCATTGTTTTCAGTCACTATCTAGCGTAAAATCTGTCAGAGCAAGGCCTTGTAAAAAGTACGAGTTGAACTTTGACACATTTTGCCTCGGTACAACCACGCATTTTAATGTTTATTTTGTCATTTTATGTGATAGAACACAAAGTAGAGAGTAATAGTGGCAAAAAATAAATAAATAAATAAAAACCTTGTGCAACATTTGCGTTCAGAGTTCACCTAATAGGTAAACCGCTGTTTGTAATTCACATTCAGTATAAAGGCAGCTGTAGATTAGAGGACAACCAGCATCATGAAGAGCCAGGAACCCAGCAGACGGGTCAGGGAGGAAGTTCTGGTTCGGTTTAAAGCAGGGTGAGGTTCTAAACCGATAATATCTCCCAGAGCTCTCATCAATCAGTCGTCTGAACATGGACAGGATGGACCAGACATACCAAAAACATGGACATCATTAAATCAGAGAAGCAGTCAGGCAGAGCATACCACACTGCAAAAACATGACTAAAGATAAGTAAAGTTTTCTTGAAATTAGTGAATTCATCCTTGATTTGAGCAGCAAATTTAAATAATCTGCCAATGGAATAGGATTTTTGCGCTTAAAATAGGAACAACTCATCTCCATCATCTTATTTCTAGTGCAGTTTATCTAATTATCTTATTTTAGGTGTAAAAATACTCATTCCATTGGCAAATCATCTTATTTACCTGCTCAAATTAAGGACAAATACACCAATTTCAAGAAAATTTTACTTATTTTTAATTGAGTTTTTGCAGTGCAACTCTGGAGGAGATGCAGATGTTCGTAGCTGAGGTGGGAGAATCTGCTAAATGGACAACCATTAGCCATGCAGTTCCCAAATCTGGCCTTTGTCCAAGAGCAGATAGCAGAACGCTAGAAGGAAGTCCGGTTTGCAGTTCTCCAAAACTCATGTGAGGAACACAGCAAACATGTGGAAGTCGGTCATCTGGGAGGATGACACACATTTCAGCTTATTGGCCTCCAATCAAAACACGGCAGTGGCAGCATCATGCTGAGGGGGGATTTATCCTCCTGAGCAGCTGCATGGAAGCTGGTGGGATTGAGTGGGCGGAGCTAAAGAAGAACCTGTTAGAGGTTGAAGGAGACCTGAGACAGGTGGAGGTTCACCTCCCAGCAGGAGGACCGGAGGTAGGATGGGAAGGTTTAGATCAAAGCGTCTCATCAGTCGCTCTGGACCATAAATGTTATTGAGGGCAGTGTTGTAGTCAAGTCACTATGCCTCGAGTCTGAGTCCAGGTTCGAGTCTCCAGTGTTCAACTCCGAGTCAAGTCCAAGTCATTAAAAAAAAAAATCTGAGTGGAGTCACTATTGATCAAGTCGAGTCCAAGTTCCGCACTAAAGTATAGCCTACATGTTTTTAAACTAAAAAAAAAATCCACACTCCACCACATTGCACTAATAATTTAGATATTAAAATCATACACCAAATAATATTCTAATGACATATTAAAATTATAGCCTAATGATATGAAAAAAAAGTCGAGTCTTTTTCTCAATTTCCGAGTCAGAATGATCTGAATGTAGGAGTCCGAGTCCAAGTTCGAGTCATCAGTGCTCAAGTCCAAGTCAAGTCACGAGTCTCTAAATTTAGCTAAAGACTCGGACTCGAGTTCGAGTCTCGGACTCGAGTCCTACAACACTGATTGAGGGTCTAAGGTAAAGACTTGATGCTGGTGGTCGATCTACATCCAATCAGACTAAGCTGGAGACGTTTCCCACAGAACAATGACCCACAGTTTTCGTCTAAAAATGCAGAATCAAAATCATCTTTAATGGCAACAATCAAAGAATGAGATTCTGGTTACAACGATCTCAGCATGCAGACATAAAAAGGTAAGTTTTTTAAATATATAAAGGAAAGGGAGGCTGTGAGTCGTGAGAAGGGAGCTGGAAGAAAGAAACACCAACAGACCTTCAACTTAGGGAGGTGAAATATAAGCACATGCCACACTTTTCAGATTTTTAATGAACAGTAAACCTAATTTTAATAATACTTCAGTATTATGACTTTAACGTTATGACTTTGAACACATTAAAGTTTGTAGTTTTATAATGAAAAGTCTGAAGACTGTTCATTATAATGATTTAGAAACAAGCAAGAAGTAAACATTTGAATAACCACGTTTTTATTTAAATCATTTATTGGTCTGGTTTTAAATCCGACTTAAACACATGAGCACCAAAAAAGAAGAAAAGTTTGACATCTTCCCCAGAATCTAAGCATTATAACATAATTTCACTTGTATCTCTCTACATGTAGCTTCTTTATTCAAGTGCAAAAAGTCAAAGGGTGAGAATCCTGCAGAATATTAATAATGCAGTGAATTACTTCCTTTGAATGTTTAAAAGCTCAGAACTGAATCCATTTAAGGCACCAAAAACAAGATAAAATGTGCAGAAAAACTCAAGATAGATTGTTCTTTACCCCAAAAAAAACAAAAAACAAATCCTGCTGTGATCATATTAGCCATGACAGATGATTGGTTCTAGAGAGAAAGACAGTTTGTCCTCATATAAGAATTAAAACCGCAGGAGAACATTCAGAGAACAGCGGAGATTCAATATCAATCTGGTTTCACAGAAAGGATTTCCTGATCTCAGGTTTCGGTTTATTTGTTTCGAGGAACTTTTTCTCCCAGAGGAACCTCCATCAGTTTCTGTAAAGAGGAAACGGAGCGTTAACCACAGTTTGGCGGCGAGCCTCCAAGGTTAAATAAAAAAAAAAAAAAAGGGTGAGCTTCCTCCCACCTTCAGCAGGCGAGCATTGTAAACGTTGTCGTCCTCCCCGTCTGTCCTCGTCGCGTCCAGCTGGTGCCTTTCGCAGGCCGTAACCAGCTCCTGGGTTTTGTAGAGGACCGCCGGGTCCAGACAGTTGTCGTTTATCAGACTCACCAGGTACTCCTTGTAGTGTTTCCTGCAGGAACAAAAAAATAAATAAAGACACAAAGCGCAGTCTGAGAAGGTTTCTTCTTCTCATCTAGGAACCTCAGCGCTCAGATAAACAACCAGAAACCATCCAGAGAACAAAGGGAAGCTATGAAACCTGCTGCAGGCCTCAGCAGGAAGCAGATCCAACACAGAAGATACGGATCATAAGACTTTAAACACACGGATTTTACCAGCTGGGCGCTACGATGTAAGAAAACCAGATATTGAAGCCAGGGTTCCCACACCTTGGTGAACATCAAATTCAAGGACCTTTCAAGGACTTTCCAGGACCAATTTCCTCAAATTCAAGGACCACACGTGGCGGCATTTACCTACTGTGACCGCTGAATAGGTTATCATATTTTAATACAATGCAAATTCAATAAAAGACTAAACAGCATAGAAGTTGTTGGGTCAGAAGCAATGCAAGAAAGTGGACTTAATTTATAGCCTACATTGATATTGATCATATTCATAGCCTACATTTATATCCACAGTACATGGCTATGCCATACTACATTACATATAAGATGTACATTAGCCTACCGTTTCATGGAATTTTATGGAAAAAAAGTGCAGCATTGAGATGTTCAGAATTATATCAATTTGTTTCACTTACTTTCATCTTTGATTAAGCTAGTTTTTGACTTTGACTCTAAAAAGTCGCTAAATATAGCGACAAAGTCGCTGAGTTGGTAACACTGCGTAAATGTAACCTATTGGACGCACGTAGGCCTAAACCGTAGCCTACCAACTAACGAAGAAGAGCGAACGTACTTTTGCAAATTAAAAGTCTGCGGAATCAACATAATTTTAAAAGATCGTGTGGTAGTAAAATAATGACACACGAGTCGTCATCCGTGTGAACTTTCAACCCCACAAAAAAATTCAAGGTCTTTCAAGGACAAGGTGTTTTTTTTGGCTGTTCTCAAGAACTTTCAAGGGACTTGAATTTAATTTTTTCAGATTTACAAACTTTCAAGGATTTCAAGGACCCGTGGGAACCCTGTGAAGCTGCTGCTGACTCACATGCAGAGACCAGCCTGACCCGGCTGAGTCTGGACGCCACACGGCGAATCGGTCTGCTGGCCGCCTTCGTCCTTCTGCTCCATCACGCCGCAGGCGTCTGCGTCACAGGAAGACACCGTTAAGGTAGGAAAGTCTGAAAGTATTTTCAGTTCTATTTTATTTATATAGCACCAATTAGCAACACATCATCTCAAGGCTCTTTCTAAAGTCAGACTCCATCAGATCCTCCAGGTTGGTGAGAAAGTTTCCTCTCTAAGGAAACCCAGCAGGTTGCATCAAGTCTCTCCAAGCAGCATTCACTCCTCCTGAAAGAGCGTAGAGCCACAGTGGACAGTCGTCTGCATTGTTGATGGCTTTGCAGCAATCCCTCATACTGAGCATGCATGAAGCGACAGTGGAGAGGAAAACTCCCCTTTAACAGGGAGGAGAACCTCCAGCAGAACCAGAACCAGGCTCAGTGTGAACGCTCATCTGCCTCGACTGACTGGGGCTTAGAGAAGACAGAGCAGAGACACAGAAAGCATAGAAGCTCACATTTACCCAGGAGTACTTTCTATGTTAGATGGTAATAGAGGATGATCTGCCTCCCCTGATGATGTCACAGCTAACAGAACGCCAGACCAGGCGCACCTTCTATGAAGAGAAAAATTACAGAGAACCAAAACTTAAAAGTTGAAATAACAACAATGTAAATTGGAGAGCAGCAGGAGAAATCAGCAGAGTGAGAAAAATAGACCCTGATGTCCTCCAGCAGCCTAAGCCTATAGCAGCATAACTATAGAGATAGCTCAGGGTAACTTAAGACACTCTAACTAGAAGCTTTGTCAAAAAGGAAAGTTTTCAGCTTAGTCTTAAAAGTTTCACAGTAGCAAGCCCACAGCTCAAAAGGCCTCACCGTTCTGGGTTTCGTTGGAAGGATCCGTGTTGAAGGCCACACCGCCCCTCTGAGGGAACACATGAAATAAAAAAAACTTTATCAGGGGGAAATTAAATTTTTTGATCAACACAAAGTCAACTTTAACTGTTTTTCAAATACTTCCTGAGCTGAATGTTAACATTTTTCAGCCCTAACTTTGTGATCATCTATTGTTCTATTGTTTTATAGTAAGTTTTTTCCCAGACCACAGCTGGTCAAAGTGGCTCCATCAAAGCTTTTTAACCATTCTCACTTCCTGACAAAAAAGTCCCCAGAGTTGTTAGTTTTCCCATTAGTCCACATTTCATATTATTATTACACACTTTCCTAGATTCTTGCTCTTTGTTAGGCCAAAAAAAAAAAAAACACATTAAAAATAAATACATTAGAAGTTTCACCATAAAAATCAGTGACAAATGTCTGCTACTTCTGGGCTTCAAACAACGAACCGTCAACCGTTACATTTTGCAGGACGTGGGTCAGAGGGACACATTATAAGGGACAGGGCTGTGAAGACTTTTCCAGCGTCTCTCCTTCCACACCGGAGCAGCCGAGGAAGGAAGCAGGAAGCAGGAAGCAGGAAGCAGGGCTTACCTGCAGCAGGGCTTGCAGCTGATCTGCGTCCCAGTCCCGCAGGTAGAAGAGGCAGTCTCTGGGGTGATGGGCGTGGAGGCCGGAGAATTTGCACCGAGGAACCTTACACTCAGTCTGCAGGAGGAAACGAGGAGGTTAGGAGGCATCCAGTAGGAGACAAGCTCCTTCTGACCCAACTGACTCACACAGTTTACTGTGAGCTGCAGATAGATTCAGGAGGGAGGGAAGGATGGAAGGACACTAGGAGGGAGGGAGGGAGGGAGGAAAGAAGGAAGGACACTAGGAGGGAGGGAGGGAGGAAGGACACTAGGATATAAGGAGAGAGGAACGAAGGAAGGACACGAGGATGGAGGGAGGGAGGAAAGAATGAAGGAAGGACACTAGGATGGAGGGAGAGAGGAAAGAAGGAAGGACACTAGAAGGGAGGAAAGGAAGGACACTAGGAGGAAGGGAGGACATGAGGATGCAGGGAAGGACACAAGGATGGAGGGCACGAGGATGGCAGGAGAGAGGAAAGAAGGAAGGACACGAGGATTGATGGAGGGAGGAAAGAAGGAAGAACAATAGTATGGAAGGAGAGAGGAAAGAAGGAAGGACACTAAGAGGGAGACAGGAAAGGAAGGAAGGACACTAGAAGAGAGGAAAGGAGGGACACTAGCAGGAAAGGAGGAAAGGAAGACACTAGGGAGGGAAGGGAGGGAGGAAGGGAGGGAGGGAGGGAAAAAAAGAAGGACACTGGGATGGAGGGAGTGAGGACACTAGTATGGAGGGAGGAAAGGAAGAAAGGACACGAGGATGGAAGGAGGGAGGAAAGAAGGAAGGACACTAGGGGGGAGGCAGGAAAGGAAGGAATGAAGGACACTAGAAGGGAGGGAGGGAGGGAGGAAAAGGACACTAGGATGGAGGGAGGAAAGGAAGAAAGGACACTAGGATGGAAGTAGAGAGGAAAGGAGGAAGGACACAAGGATGGAAGGAAGGAGGAAAGAAGAAAGGACACAAGGTTGGAAGTAGAGAGGAAAGAAGGAAGGACACGAGGATGGAAGGAGGGAGGAAAGAAGGAAGGACACTAAGAGGGAGACAGGAAAGGAAGGAAGGACACTAGAAGAGAGGAAAGGAGGGACACTAGCAGGAAAGGAAGACACTAGGGAGGGAAGGGAGGGAAAAAAAGAAGGACACTGGGATGGAGGGAGTGAGGACACTAGTATGGAGGGAGGAAAGGAAGAAAGGACACGAGGATGGAAGGAGGGAGGAAAGAAGGAAGAACAATAGTATGGAAGGAGAGAGGAAAGAAGGAAGGACACTAGGGGGGAGGCAGGAAAGGAAGGAAGGAAGGACACTAGAAGGGAGGGAGGAAGGAAAGAAGGAAGGACACTAGGAGGCAGGGAGGGAGGAAGGGAGGGAGGAAAGAAGGAAGGACACTAGGAGGAAGGCAGGAAAAGGAAGGAAGGACACTAGAAGGGAGGGAGGAAGGAAAGAAGGAAGGACACTAGAAGGGAGGGAGGAAGGAAAGAAGGAAGGACACTAGGAGGCAGGGAGGGAGGAAGGGAGGGAGGAAAGAAGGAAGGACACTAGGAGGGAGGGAGGAAGGAAAGAAGGAAGGACACTAGGAGGCAGGGAGGGAGGAAAGAAAGGACACTAGGATGGAAGGAGAGAGGAAAGAAGGAAGAACACTAGGAGGAAGGCAGGAAAAGGAAGGAAGGACACTAGAAGGGAGGGAGGAAAAAAAGAAGGAAGGACACTAGGATGGATGGAGGGTATATTTGTCCAGCTGGTGAATCTAGTTTCTTTATTCTCAGACATTCTCAGATGTATTTAAGTGTTTTTTAGCTCCAGGGATGAACAAGTTTCCTGTCAGGAACCTAAAGTGAGGAAGGACGCCATGATCCCTCACACACAACACCATCATGAAGATCTGTGGACTGCATCAGATCAGGTTAAAGGTTAAAGGTTAGCTGATGGCTCCTCCCCCTGTGGAGCGTAGCAGGAAGTCACCTTGTAGTACGGGTTGTTGCAGCCGCTGCAGAACTGGTGGCGGCACTGGGAGCAGGTGAAGTGCATGCAGCCGCCTTTGGTCAGAGCGTACTGGAACTTACACTCAGGACAGGCTGGGACAGACAGAGAGAGAGACAGAGAGAGAGACAGACAGGGAGAGACAGACAGACAGACAGAGAGAGAGAGAAACAGTCAGTCAGACAGGAGGAGGAAACGTGACCACACAGAGCTTTAATCAAGGAAATGACGAGCTTTTAACTAGACGTTACGTAAACATTTAAATGACATTATCCGTCTGTGAGTTTCCCAACATTTATCCTCATACGGCCTCCTTAGGACCGCCGTCCTGCAGCTTTTACACGTTTCACTGCCTGAAAACGGCTCATTTATTGTAGATTTCCTCCTGAAAACGTCTCATTTATCGTAGATTTCCTGTAATCCACATACAAGCAGCCCCATATATGGACACACAGACGAAGCCCGACTAATTTCTGGGTAAATGTCCGTTAGCAGGTCGAGCCTAAACCACATCAACAAGCTGCAGGACCAGTTCTGTCTGGATAATAATAATAATAATAATAATAATAATAATAATAATAATAATAATAATAATAACAACTAGAAAAAGCTGTTCCTGCGTAACAGCGAGTGAGAATGCTAATCGGCAAAATGATTTGAGCAGAAGATGCAGAAGATCCATGCAGGAGAGAAAAAAATTGCTTAAAAACATTGAAATCAGATTTGACGAATTTTAAAAAATTGAAGAATTTGAAAAAAAAATTTAATTAGAAGAAATAGAAGAATGTGAAGAATTTGAAAAATTTGAAGGAATTTGAAAAATTTGAAGGACTTTGAAGAATGTGAAAGAATGTGAAGGAATGTGAAAATTTTGAAGAAGTTGAAGAATTTGAAAAAATTTCAAAAAATTTAAAATTTGAAGAATTAGAACAATTAGAAGAATTGGAAGAATTGAACGAATTGGAAGAATGTGAAGAAATTTGTATCAATTTGCATTGATTTCAATGGAAACAGCCAAAAAAAAAAATCGCACAAAAAGTGAAATATTTTAAAAAGTGTAAAAGTTAGCATATTCATGAGATATAGCAGGCATGCCGGGAACGAGCCGAACGTTTTGATACCAAAATTGTTGAAATCGGTTGAAGTATGCGGGAGTAGTTAGACGCCGACGGAATAACAATAATAAAGAAAAACAGGAAAACAATAAGTGAGAATGCTGTATATCATTCTCACTGATAATAATAATCCTCTTTATTTATCATTGCAGCTTACATGCCACAGAAACATGTTCTCTGCATTTAACCCGTCCCTCAGGCGGCGGTGGGGATCATTCTGGGGCTGACGGTCTTGCTCAGGGACCCAGAGTGGCAGTCTGTGGGATTTGAACCTGGCACCCTTACTCTCTAACCACAAAGCCCCCTCTCCCTGGAAGTGGAGGATCAAGCTGCAGCTCCCAGGTGAGGAATTGCTCCTTCATCGTCGTCATCCTCTCCACTGTGTGAAATCCACCACAGACGGGCAAAACGGCCCCTCAGCATGACGCTGCCACCGCCGTGCTAAAGAGTCCGCACAGCGTTCACATATATATTTTTTTTTCTTTTTTTTTTTTTTCCCTTCACATATATAACCTGTCTCCTATTCCTGAACCTCAGCAGGTTAATGTGAAGCTTCTGCAGCCTCAAACATTTATGGTTTCTAAGCACATCTGGCAGCAGAGGCCAACAGCAACAACAATCTGCAGCATTACTGAGCTTTTCCACTTGTTTTTACCCTAAATCTCAATTAGGAGTATCAGACTAAAGGTGGGCAAATACAAATTCATGCAAAACTTTACAGTTTCATGGTTTCACCTCATGGTTCTGTGCCACTATGCACTGGTGAATCACATACAGTCCCAATAAAACCACCATGTGACAGACTCTTCACATGTGAATACGTACGAGGGGGATGAAGACTTTTGCAAGGGACCGTACAATAAAATCGGAAGCGCACAAAAATCAAACTCTCTTTAAGGTGGTTCACTGTCTGATTTTAATTTTTAAAGCTTTCCTGCACTGCAAAAATAGACCTAAAAATTAGCATTTTTTTCTTGATTTGAGCAGGTAAATAGGACTATTTGCCAATGGAATAAGAGTTTTGCACTTAAAATAGGAACAATTCATCTCCATCATCTTATTTCAAGTGCAATATATCTAATTATCTTATTTTAGGGGTAAACACACTCATTCCATTGGCAAATAATCTTATTTACCTGCTCAAATCAAGGGCAAATACATTAATTTCAAGAAAACTTTACTCATTTTTAGTTCTCTTTTTGCAGTGTGAAGCTTAAATTGCTGCAGCTGTGACCTTTATAAACGTCATAAAAGAATAAAATACACCATTTTAACAACAGCGAATTTATAAACCCTGCAGGGTTAATTACCTACGCTTGGAAACTTAAACACCTCTCTAGTTTTAGTAGTATCGTTTCTCACTGGACACATTTTCTGTGTTTATAGGGAAGCTTTATTATCCAGCATCCAGTATTTGTGCTACATTTCCTGTTATTATTTCTAATGTGGTGAGAAAACTTCACTTTTCTGGTGACCCGACCAGGCAGAACCAAGTTTCAGGTCAGGTTTTTTTGGTAGAAAGCCGCGTTCAGCTGCTGGTCGATGAACTCCATCGATGCGGTTGAGGCTAACCGAGGAGGAGCAGAAACCCTGAAGTGAAACCTGTGGTTGTAACTTACTGATGCCGTTGTCCCTCAGATAACCGGCCAGGCCCTGCCTCTGGTACTCCGGGTCGTTCTCCCTCTTCCACAGCTGGAACTGCTCGCAGGACACGTCCTGATGCTGAGGCTCCCACTGCGACAGAGACACAGCCGCTAAGCGGGGCGGAGGGGGGGGGGGGGGGGGGGGGGGGGACATTTACGCCGAGCGGCTTCTTTTACTCACCGGCTTCTTGCACTGAGCGCAGAAACTCTTGCGGCACGACGGGCAGGTGACCTTCAGCTGGTTTCCATCGTTGATAAAGCCGGAGGTGCACTGGACAGAGGGAGGAGAAAAGGAGGAAACGGCTCTTTGGTTGGGATGATAAATCAGCGCTTTAGGCATGTTTTCAGCGAATAACCGCCTCAGATTAGAAGATTTAAGGAGGAATTTCAAAGGGTTGGGATACAGCAGACGCAGAAAAATCACCACACTGCAAAAACGGATCTAAAAATAGGTAAAATGTTCTTAAAGTTAGTGTATTTGTCCTTGATTTGAGCAGGTACCCCTAAAAATAAACTAAATGACAAGAAAGAAGTAGCTTTAACCTGAACTTTTAAATTAAAGCAAAAAAAAAATCTTTAAAATCTAAGACTTTCTGTTAAAACCTTTGATTATTAGAAAATTATGTTACATTTTCTTAACAGAGCCACAGTCGAGGTCATTTATGCACTGCAAAAACGGATCTAAAAATAAGCAAAATGTTCTTAAAGTTAGTGTATTTGTCCTTGATTTGAGCAGGTACCCCTAAAAATAAACTAAATGACAAGAAAGAAGTAGCTTTAACCTGAACTTTTAAATTAAAGCAAAAAAAAAATCTTTAAAATCTAAGACTTTCTGTTAAAACCTTTGATTATTAGAAAATTAGGTTACATTTTCTTAACAGAGCCACAGTCGAAGTCATTTATGCACTGCAAAAACGGAGTAAAGTAAAATGTTCTTAAAGTTAGTGTATTTGTCCTTGATTTGAGCAGCTAAATAAGATTTTTTGCCAATGGAATTAGTATTTTAACTCCTAAAATAAGATAATTAGATATACTGCACTTGAAATAAGATGATGGAGATGAGTTGTTCCCATTTTAAGTGCAAAAATCTTATTCCATTGGCAAATCATCTTAATTACCTGCTCCAATCAAGGACAAATACACTAACTTTATGAACATTTTACTTATTTTTAGATCTGTTTTTGCAGTGCATAAATGACCTCGACTGTGGCTCTGATAAGAAAATGTAACATAATTTTCTAATAATCGAAAAGTTTTGACAGAAAAACGTAGATTTTAAAGAGTTTTTTTTTTTTTTTGCTTTAATTTGAAAGTTCAGGTTAAAGCTACTTCTTTCTTGTCATTTAGTTTATTTTTAGGGGTAAAAAAATGGATTTTGCAAACTGTGGGCAGGAGTGGGAACCTTGTTTTAGATAAAAATATCTCTTGATATATAACAGTTATCACACCCCGACCTAAATATTCTGTGGCAAGAAAATATGTAAAATTACCTGTGACTGTGCAAAAATAATCAAAAGACCAATTCAATTAGATAAACTGCTACTTTCTTTAAAATGTTTAAATGTTTTTCCTGCTGTAAAATAAGGCAGAGCTACGAACGTCCAAAGACAGTTTCCTCAAGTTCTTTCACCAAAATCAAATTAAAATGATGTTAATTTTGTGCAAAAACTACAAAAAACTAAGCCACACATGTAAATGTACAGAAGTTATGACAATAAACATTATAATAAAAAGACGTTTGAACATTAGGTAGGGGTATTCAAAGCTTTTTAACTGGCCATTTTAGTAAATATGGAAAATGTTTCTTTATTAACAGGAGGAGTCGAGTGGATTCTTGAGGAATATCTAAACTTTTTCCATTTCCTCAGAAGGCGGTGCGCCTGCTTTACCCACTGAGTCACACAACAAGCCGCCTTTTTCACTTTTAATAATTTGGTGACCAAAACTGTGCAGCAGTAACACAAATTTTACATTAAACTAAAATGTAAGACTCTTAGCTAGAAGCAGCTAGGATGTTATTTACCCCCATTTAACATTTATTTTGATTTGTTTGTCTCACAGATTTTAAAATCTAAAGTGAACTTAGTAATTAAAATATAAAAACTTTGCTAGATGATGCCTCACTTAAGAGCAGAAAGTTACACAAACTTAATAAATGATATTCAATGATTTTTAAATGTTTTTCATGATCTGAAATGTGACAAAACAGCAAAAACTGAAGAAATCTGAAAAGGAGGAAATACTTTTTATAGCATTGTATAATTTTTTCTTCATACTTATGAAAAAATATAACTATTTTAATCAGTTTGAATTTGACATTATTTGGGTCATTGTAGATAAAAGAAAAAGTAATAATTTGGCCACAGACGAGGTAATTTCCTAAAACATCAAGTTTTTTATTTCACGTTCGTACAAGAAAACAAATATTAGGATTTCCTCTGACTTGAAAAATTTTTACCAAACAAAATGAGAAAATGTTCAATGATTAAAGGCTTAAATTTACAATATATAAAAGTAGGATACTGACTGACTAATGTAAAGTCAGACATTTACAACAAAAAAAGCCACCAATGGTCAAAAGTGGTAAATTTAGAGGTAAAATTTTCTCCCAAGCATAAGCGGCAGATCGGGTCTCCTTTCCTACATCAGAACCAAGTTGTAATTTTTCATGGAAATGTCTGAAATTAATCCAAAATGTCATCATGGTGACACATAAAGACAATAAAGCTTCACACTTTTAACAGTGTGTGCCTTTAATCAGGGAAAATTAACATTTTCTTCTTGCAAAATTGTGACTTTTAGACAAAGAAACTCCAAGATTCTTCTTATAAATACAACAAATTAATCCAGACGTTTCTGAGCTGTATTTCTTCTAAAGCCCTATTCACATGGGATTAGTTTTACCTGCGGACGTCATGTAATAAATAAATTAACCCCTCCATCAGCTTTGTATGCAGCGCATTCGCACAGGATAACGGAAAACTCACATTTGCTGAAATTTACAGTTTGCTGAATTATTTATCTCTGCTGCTTGTTGCACATGTATTACAGAAGCAGTGCTGCCAACAGACATTTATAAGCGTCTCTGGGCTCTAATTTTGTCTAAAGTTGCTGTTTTTGGGCTCGTTTTTTAATGTGTAGTCACTTATTTGGGCTTATTTTTTCTATACCAGAACCCGTTCTCCTGTCAAAGCACTGTGCCACAAAAACTAGACCTCGCGCTATTGTTGCATCTTACAGACTGTAAAAATGGGGCGATTTTTACTTTACAAATCACTGACATGGTGACAGGATTAAAAACACAGATAATCTCCATAATTACTACAGATCACACGTGGTCCTGAGGTAAAACTAATTTCGTGCAAAGAGCAACCTGTGTACAATCTGTAGCTTAAAAATTAGTTGAGCCGAGATCTGTGCTCGTATATCTGGTTTGGGCACTAAGACTATTTCTTTCTGTTTGGCAACATAATCACAGACAAACAACAGGTTCAGTTTTCAGGAAAAACTAAAATCTGTTTGTTTTTTCATGAATAAATTAGCAAATATTCAGCCAGTTAAACAGTAAATGATTCAGTTAAGTTATTTAATTTGCATTAAATAATGTGCTAGCATAAAAATAATGCTAGCACGATATTTATTAAAAGAGGTTGTTTCACTGAACCCAGATTAATACAAAATACTCTTCTGGCTGCAGAGATTCTAACTAGAGCCACAGGAGCTTAATAAGCAGCTGGAAATTTAGACGACACCACATAGAAACAAAATCAAAATCAAAACAATCTGCACAAAGACTTCCTTTTTATGTTCCTTACACTTTGAATAAACTCCGGCTGAACTCTGGCCCAGAACACCAGAAGAATGAGAAGCATGCAAAGCGTGGGCGGAGGAGGAGATCTCTGCAGACGGATCAGCAGAGATAAAAAAAAAAAAAAAAGAGATTCTGAAAACTCACGTGACAACACCAGAGGAACTTTGGGTCCTTCATGAGCGCGTGCTCCGTCAGCTTTTTGTGGAACAGGTCGTACACCTCCAGCTCCAGGCAGTCCCGCAGCTACAGAACCAGACAAGAACCAGACAAGAACCAGACCCCGTCATGCTGCGGCTCTAAAGGTTCGGTTCTGCTGTTTATTTAAACCGGACCCAGTTAAAGTCCAGTTAAAACTTCTGATTCATGCATCCGCATCTCTATTTAGCCTGGAGATCCTCCAGAGTTTCCTGTTATGCTGATTTATTTTACTAATCTTCAGCCAAGAACCCAAACCATTCTGAAAAAACATGTTTTAGTGACACAATGAAGCTGCATGAACCCTCATACTGTCTCTACATCTGGATAAATTAGCAATAAACAGCAACACTTTGACTCTTTTAGGGTAAAAACAGCATAAAAGCAACTAATAACTAAAAGATTAGCCACTAAAAAAAACATAAACCTGCATTTTAGTGCAATTGTGCCTCATTATGCTTCCTTTGTACAGGCGCATCTCAATAAATTAGATTAACAGCAAAAAGGTTAATTTGTTTGAGGAATTTGATTCAAGAAGTATATATAGCAACATAATTATAAATATTATAAATTGAAGAAATAAAAGAACTAAAGGGGTAGGAGTAGGGCTGGGCGATATGGCTTAAAAATACAATCTCCGATTTTACTTTACCAAATCCGATTAATCGATTTCTTTTTTCCTCCTTTTCTTTTCATAAAAAGAAATGAAAAAAATTAATTTAAAAACTTCACATCACTAAAAAAATAAGTAAATGAGTAAATTAAAATGCCTCGCATTACGGTAAAAAAAAAAAAAAGGTTTCCTTTTACACTATTTTGACAATATATTTTCCTAAACATATATTCAGCATTGCGTGCTGATCTCTTCACGGAAGCCCAATGATTAATTTGGAAAAATAAAATCCAGATTTTCCAAAAATTTATTCTTAAAAAAATGTAAACTTGAATTAATCGATTAAATCGATTTATCGCCCAGCCCTAGGTAGGAGTACATAAGCTTTACTTCTTCCTACTCCTTTTCGCACATGTAATAAAAGTATATTAACTCAGGAAAGAAGGGTACCTTGTTTATTGTTTTCTCACCAATGTTTTCAAACATTGTTTTATTGTTTTTTGTTGTTTGTTTTATTTGTATATACTTTCTACTGCATGTTCGAAATAAAAATATCAATTCAATTCAGTGAAGTCAAATTTATCGCCCGATATATTAAAATCAGAAGCCGTTTGATGAATAAAGCGTCTTCTCGGTGATGTTCTGAGCTCTGACCTGGATGTCCAGCGTGGAGAAGTAGCTGTCCAGCTGCTCGGGGTCGTTGATGTCCGGCTCGCTGCAGGCGGGACACACCATGTCCCGGATGTGTTTGTCCCGCACGGCGATGGTGAAGTGCTGCCGGAAACACTCGTGGCAGACGGAGCACTGGCAGGACGTCAGAGACTGCATCTGAGAAACAAAAGATGGCCGTTTACCTCCAAGCCGCCGCCCTGCAGGGAGCGCAGGGCCAAATGAGGAGCGAAGGTGAATGTCAGTAAAACAGAGACCCCCCCCCCCCCCCCCCCCCCCCCCTTCACTGCTGCACCAACAACAACCAGGGGATCTGTAGTGGAGACTGTGGACAGATAGGAGAACCCGGGGACAAGTCTGTCCACTCTGAGCAACACTGCAGCAGTTTGGAAAGACGGACCTGCTAAGACTTTTATAGATGACTGAATCTATTTCAGCATTGGGGATTTCACTCTAAAAATCTTTTATTGAGTCCGTTTTATCATTTATTGCCTGCCACTGGTACTTGTCCTTTTAAAAAATGTAAAAAATGTCAGATCAGTCCTGCTAAAACCTCAGTAAAATAACTCAACAGCGCCCCCTGTTGGACGTCTGGAGCTGACGGATGGTAGGAAAGGCCTAAACCATCCTAACCTGGCTGAGAGTCCCTCTCTATGTGACAAAATCAGCTCCAAAGAGATTTAAACATTTGTTTCTCTGCTATCAGGAGAGTCTTATTAAAAATCCCTAAATGATAACGTCGACCAATTTTAAGCAGTTTTATTGCTTTATGATCTATCCTGGTATCGGCTACACTGCTTAGGCTATAGTAATAGAAACCAATCCAATTATACGTCCAGTCAGGTCTTTACTCTTCAACAACAATGTTCTGAAATACAATCATTTACAGATATGTTAAAAGTTTGTTGTTCATGGCTGAATTACATTAAAATAAAACATGTATTTGCTTTTTTGTGACAGAGAACAAACTTTGAGATTGATGTCCGTACTAAACTGGATGTTTGTGTACCGTTAATCAGCCCCTTTTTTTAATCATGACGGATGAACTGCACTACGGTGATACAGCCTGAGACAACTGTGGCTCAGCGGGAAGTTTAGTCGCTCTGCAAACCAAAAGTTGTGGGTTTGATTCCAGCTACAAGTTGCCAACCGATCTGCATATCGGTTAGAGCTCCACAGTCTTAGAAATCTGCGACGATACATACATATTTTCTTCTTCATCTGTGCTTCCATCGCTCTGTGACCGTTGCTGCCACATGACTGGGTCCAGCTATGATTTATTAGACAATAATTATTGCATGCCAGGCAGTCGTTTTTTGGATAGGAACAATGCTCACACTGAAAGCATGACATGACTGTAACGTCATTAGTTCAACTTTGTAGTCCAAACTGTTTTTAATATTTGCTTTTAGTTTCTTGCTCTAGTTACTTGCTTTTATTCTGTTTTAGTTTCCTATAGTTTAATCACGTAAAGGCCTTTGCATTGTCTTTGTACTGAAAGGTGCTATACATATAAATTGATCCAGCCTTGATATTGTGACGACGATATATATTATATTATACACAGTGCTCTAAGTGGGCCGTTATGGAGCGATACCGGAAACTTCTGAAGTTTACCCCTTGGCGTACCGGGGCTTCTAGCCGCGTCCCTGCTGACCACTCCACAGTTCACAGCTTGTAGTGCATTGTTGATTTAAAACATTTTCATTTTCTAACCCTGATTCCAACAGAACCTGACCTGGAGCAGAGTTGAATAACGCCGATCAGTTGGATTCAGCTAGCATTAGCGCGTCCGACAGGGGCAGTGCTAGCTATTTGGGGGCCATGAGCACGAATGCTGTACGTTGCCCCCCCCCCAGGCGGAAATTAATAATATATGATTTGTCAGCGTGTTTCTTTTTATTTTCAAAATAAATTCTGAATATTAATGTTTAGAAAACAGTTGCAACAAATAAGAGGAGAAATTAGGATAATGAAAAAAAAAAACAAATTTTGCATTAACAATAGTGTGCACAAGCTAACCGTGCTTTTCTGATTAAGGAGGAAAATTAATAAATAATAGATTTTAAGTGGGATTAAAATGAGAAAAATAAATAAATACAATGAATAAAATGCAACAATTGGTGGTAAGTTACAGAACTAGGACTCATCCTATAAAGTGCTCTTAAAATAAGCCTTTTTTTTGTCCTGTTTTCACATGTTGCATTTGTTTTTTGAAAACCCCTAAAAACATCATAAATGTCAGACTTTCCAGAGGAAATTGACCAATGTGACCCTGACAAGTTTTGTTTTCCTGGAAAGATTCTCCAAGTTGGCAGAACTTCTGCAAATTATTTCAGATTAACAGACTTTAGCGCTGCTGCTCAGAGTAAATAACTTTTAAATTAGGGCTGAACGTGGGATCAATCCTCATGGCTTTGTTACTTTGATCATTTTAAAAGACCTTTAGTGTTGCTTTGGTTAAAAAAAAGAAAAAAAAAAGAAAGCATGTGCAATGATAGTTTGCTACTTTTTTGTCAACTAAAGTAAAAAAAAAAAAAAAAAAAAAAAAAAAAAAAAGTTATTATTGCAAGGTTTTTCCATTCATCAAGTCTTGACTTTGTTAAAGCATCACCTGTAGCTTAGGAACCTTTTTCACTGCTCATATGTGAAAAATAATGAAATTAAACAGAGAGTTAATGGAAGACAAAACAACGCTGTAAAAAGTTGAAGTAACTATTCAACACACATGAAGCTGGTATTAGTCAAACTCCCTGATGTTTGTTTTTTAAAACTAATTACTGATCATGGAAGAGTCACAGGACTCTGGGGAGATGTCCATCACTTTCTTAAGATAATATTTCCGTATAGCTCATATATAATAACATTCTTTAAACATTTAGATTTGAAATATGTGGTTATTATGGTTACTGTAACTGTGATTTTACTCTGGATGGACTCCCAGTATGTGCATCCTTAGTATCGATGTATGAAATTATGCCGCTCCATGAGTGCAGTCCAGATCTCCAGAGCTCTGCTAATGAGCCGATATTAGATTAGATTAGATTAGATTAAGGCGAGTTGAAGCAGAGATGCAGCTAAACGTTGCAGGACACCAAGCCTGGAGTCTGAGGCTACCAGAAAAGTGCTGAATAACTTCCCTCCTCCATTTTGCTATCAAACCTGAAATGTTGCCGTCGGTTTTTCCAGTTTTCATTCTGATTATTAGCATTTTCGCCCCTATTTTTAAAGCCCTAAGAGTTGCCGGTGCAACTCCCTGCCGACTGACCTTGCTGCGGGGGAAGATGCTGAGGCAGACGGGACACTCGGTGTTGAGCAGGCGCCTGATGAACTCTCGGTCCTGGGACTCCTTCACGGCCTGCACCACGTCCTCCAGGGAGTAGTTGACGTCGGGCTCCTGGAGCAGCGACAGGGCGAGCTCACAGCGCCCCCAGCTGGGCAGGTCGTACAACGCCAGCAGGCGCCGGCACATCCTCTGAAAGGCAGCGGACACACGCAGCACCACAGACATTATATACGTAGACGCGTCATAGGGCGCAGGTTCGCACGTCAACGTCACCGCCATATTGTATGTGGCAGAAAAAAGTTGAGTTCTGTTATTGTGAACGTGAATCAGAGAAGATGCATCATTTATATATATATATATATATATAAATAAATAAAAAGAAATATATATATAAACAATTAAATAAATATATATATATATAAACAATTAAATAAAAATATATATATATATAAACAATTAAATAAAAAAAATATATATAAACAATTAAATAAAAAAAAAATAAAAATAAAAAAAAAAAAAATATATATATATATGTGTGTGTGTGTGTGTGTGTGTGTGTGTGTGTGTTATGAATATTATATGTGTTATGAATATAAGGATCAGTTTGTTGAATCTAAACATTGTGGTCTTCATTATTTCATAAAACCGCGTCACATGTGAACCTTTAGGAACAGACTTTTTGGTGGAGTATTAAAGAGGTAAAATTAATAATATGAGGAAAAAAGGTCCTAGGTCAATAAAGTAAAAAAACAACAACAAACAAACACAAAAGTGATAATGTTATGATAAAAACATCATATTATGAGAATTAAGAGGGAACATTTCCAGAATAGTCAGTTTGCAGAATTATTTCACTCCTGGAGTAATAGGACCAGGTTAGATTATTTTAAATATTTTTTATTCTTTAGCAGAATAAATTCAGGAGAATGAAGCTAAAGGGATACGAAAATAAACTTGTAATATTACAAAAAAAAAAATACTACGAACAAAAAGTGTATATTCAGAGATTAAAGTCCCTCTGATACTGTTTAAGTGACTGAGTAACTGCAGATTTGCCACATTAAAGATGGCGGACGCTCTGACGCATCGCAGCATAGGCAGAACCCGCCCAACGACGCGTCTACTCTTATATTATGTCTATGCGCAGCACGGTGTGAAGAAGGAACGCAGACGTTTCGCAGCGCGGGCCGGCTATGAAGTCTGACCTGCTTGTCCGGGTGTTTGGGGTTGATGGGAGGCTCGGGCTGGTCCAGCCAGATGCGCTGGTGGAAAGGCTCCATGAGGGGGCGCTGCAGCAGGGACAGGGCCCCTTTGACGTCCCCCCCGCTCTGCCGCAGCGCCTCCTCGCATTGGGCTTTGTCCTGGAAGCCCAGAGAGTGAAGTTCCCTCATCTGGACACCAAAGAAGAAGAAAGAAGAAAGCAGCTAGGAGTAATTTTTCCTCTCAATCACAGAATTTACAGCCTTAAACATGCTTTTAACTTTTCTAACTAGAACTAAATACTTTACCCTTAATAATCATTTAAATTACAACTTATAAATTATTTATAAACTTTATATGGAGCATTTGACGTGTCTCAGCAGTTAAAACATCGTCACTTCTATACCTCCACATATAACCCTTAACTCAGTCATATAACCTGAGGATTGACGCATTTCACGTTTTTCAGCAGAGTTTCCTCCTCTGGTTTCAGCTTAAAGCTTTTTCATGTGTTCTTTAGACACGACTGAAGTTTCTACCCCTTAAATTTGACCAAACATTCGAGCGACAAGGCTAAAACCAGAGTTTCCAGCCTGTCCTGATAGCTACACTGCAAAGACGGATCTAAAAACAAGTAAAATGTTCTTAAAGTTAATCTATTCATCCTTGATCTGAGCCATTAAATAAGATTATCTGCCAATGGAATGAGTATTTTTACCCCTAAAATATAAGATAATGGAGATGAATTGTTCCTATTTTAAGTGGAAAAATCTTATTCTACTGGCAAATCATCTTATTTACCTGCTCAAATCAAGGACAAATACACTAATTTAAAGAATTTTTAGTTCTGTTTTTGCAGTGTAGATGTCAGTTCACTTGAAAACCAGAGGATGGGTGGATAGTGTAGACGCATAAGAGGACAGACGGATAGACGAACAGGTGGAGGAAAGGACAGAAATGATGGAAAGATAGGTGGATAAAAGGTTTTATGGATGGAGCGACAACAGGACAGACAGAGAGACGGTTAAATGGGATTAATTAAGATTAATTGATGGATGGAGAGACTGATGGGAGGATGTATGAAACTTTAAAAAAAAGGGTTGTATAAATTTGTTATAGATCTTTGGAAAAAGTGGCAATAAAAGACTCTAAATCCCAAATTATTGTAGTTTATTATTAATAAGAGTTTAAAGCAGTGCCTCCAGAATGGTTCCCACCAACAATGTCAACAACCCAACACTTTTTATAACAGTTTATACAGAATTTATATTCACTTATGTTGAAGGAGTTTTGTGTTGAGTTAAAGACTTTTATTTCACCTTTAGTATTTCTGAATTTCTTTCTTGTAGGACATCCTTTTAGCAAACTTAATTTCTGTGAGTATTTGTTTTATTGTGCTTAGTTTTCTATATTGTGTCCTTATGGTCTGATGAGCCAATGTATATCTAACCATGTGACTCGCTTTGTTAGTCAGGTCAGTTATGTTTGTTTATTGTTCACAATGTTTGCTGGACTTTTACATTACCATATTTTTCGGACCACAAGGTGCACTAAATATTCTTCCCGTGTGTGTAATATCACTCCTTCACGTCCACAGTTCTCTATCTGTTTCTGTCAGGACAGAGTAGCTGGACTACACTGCCCTGTTTCTAACATAAAGCCAAAATAAAGTGAACTTTTATATTGAATTGACTTACTACACTGCAAAAACAGAACTACAAATAAGTAAAATATTTTTTTAAATAAGTGTATTTGTCAAAATAATGTAACTTTTATAGTTAATTAACTACGTTTATTTTTGCTACACTGCAAAATGGAATTAAAAATAAGTAAAATTTTCTTGCAGTGAGTGCATTTGTCCTTGATTTGAGCAGGTAAATAAGATCATAAAGATCATAAACATAAAAGAATGAGTATTTTGACCCTTAACCTAAGATAATTTGATATACTGCACTTGAAATAAGACGATGGAGATGAATTGCTTCTGTTTTAAGTCTAAAAATCTCACTTTATTGGCAGATCATTTAAACTTGCTGCTCAAATCAAGGACAAATACATAATTTCATGAAAACTTTACTTAATGTAGTGCATACTCCAGGCTGCCTTACATGAATGCTATTCTAGTTTAGACATTACTGTCAGGCAGTCTTGCAGACACCTCAGGGGTCCTATCAGGTAGTGACACAGTGTGCCGTAATGCTCTGAATATCCATTGAGTGGAGAGGCTTCGCTACTAACCAAAGTTGTACTTACACATTTTTGGGCGTATTGTACCACATAAAATCAGTCAGTAAGCTCGAAGTTGATCATATATAAGATTTAAGGATTTTAAGTGCGCCTTATAGTCTGAAACATACGGTAACATAAAAGCTTTTCTTGAACTTCTCCTTTTACAGGGTTCCTACAGCGTAAGGCAAGTTAAATTCAAGACTTTTTAAGACCCTTTTAATGCCACTTGAAATAAAAAGTTAAGACCAACGTCACGATAAACAAGATAAACCTGTTTGCAACAACTTCACCCAAATGTTTATTTTAACATAAACCATTACTTTCTGGCTCAGTAGACATGTTAAAGATTTTGAAAAACATTCCATATAGGAAGAAAGCTAAAAAAAACACACAAATTACAGATATATTTTTATCAACTACTGAACTGAATTCACAAACTTTGTTTTGTTCCCTACTAAAATAAACTATAAATCAGTTTTAAAAACCACAACATAACCAGTGCAGACTCTTTTTCACAGCTATGGTCCGGCCGCAACAGTTTTTATTGGTTCCTCTATCGGGACGGAACCAATTGAGCCGTTTGGTAAATTTTAAAAAAAATATAATTGTGTCAATTATTTTACCGTTTGGTAAGGATTACAAAAATAAAATCCTATTTATGACCTGGTAACAATTTTAAGACCTAAGAAAGATTGATTTAAGACATTTTAATGCCATTTAAGGCCTTAGTTTTATAATACAGAATTTAATGCCTTTTAAGACTTTTTAAGGATCTGCAGGAACCCTGTTTTAAACTCGGTCTGTCACGGCGCCTCCTACCTTGACCTGTCTGTCTCTCAGCAGCTGTCTCACGGCCTTCTCCTTGTCTCCGCCCGCCGCCAGCCAGGCCAGTTTGGCCTCGGCTCTGGACAGCTTGGCGCCGCCGGCCGGCGGGTTCGGCTCCGGCGGGACGCAGCCGTCCCCCTCCACGACCGGCTGCGTCCCGCCGCCGCCCGCTCTGTAGTTGAGCTGCACGGAGGCGGCCATGGCGCAGATCTCGTCCAGCAGGTGGGGCAGCTCCGACGTCAGCCAGTCGCAGGGGCTGACGCTGCTGCCGCCGCACATGCTCAGAGCGGCGTAGACCTCCTCGGGGCTGACGCCTCGCTTCTCCGCCTCCTGCAAACCAGAGCGGTTCAGATCTGCATGTTAGAGAGCTTTTGATGATGTATTTAAAACTGTATCCAGTTTTTACGCGTTATAATCTGTCCTACTTTGATCCGGTGGATGAGTGCGAGGCCGTCCTCCCTCATCGTCTTCTGTCTCTTCTGGTCCAGGTTGGCTCGTGGCATGGGCTGAGGTTTCCCGCCGGACTCGGGCTGCTCCTTGGCGAAGGCCGGCGGCGGCGGTGGCGGCGGCTGCTGGAGCGGCAGAGGCACGGAAAGCCCGGCCGAGTCTTTGGAGGGCAGGCTGCACATCTCGCACGCCGCCGAGGGCTTGGAGTTGACGAAGGTGCAGAACTGGCAGGTCCACTGAAAAGAAACCCAAACGGATAGGCGGGGCGAGTCAGAATAGGATGAATAAAGGGGATTAAACGCCAGCAGGAAACGGGCAACAAGGAACATCTGGAATATAAACATCACTGAGAGAGACGCTGCTTTTCTGGACCCTTTAGGAACGAGAACTGGAAGGTTTTATTAAAACGCCATGAAACAGCGTTTATTTGCTGTTTATTAAACGTTTACTAATAGAAAGCTATGTTTTGCAGTAGGTCTGTGCATAAAAATTGAAACAGAGATTGATATTGATATTCTGGCTTTCGCGTGTTATCACAGCGCGCAATTGCTGTTCACAGCGAGGAAGAGCAAGTGAGACGAATTTGCGGAACGGCCGACAGGAATTTTGAAGCTCCTTTGGGCTTCTAAAATCGGCGGTGGTCAGAGGGCCCGGTGGCGCCGGTGCATGGCAGCCTCGCCTCTGTCAGTCTGCCCCAGGGCAGCTGCAGCTACTAACATAGCTCACCACTGCCAGGGTGTGAATGGGTGAATGACTGAATGTAGTGTAAAGCGCTTTGGAGATCGTCAAGACTAGTTAAAGCGCTATACAAGTACAAGCCATTTACCATTTCGTCCCTAAAATCAGATGTTTGGGCACATTTTTGGTTTCTGTGATAAGTTAAATGCATTGAACCAAATGCACTTTATTCTCCTGTTAATATATCAATGTTCAATAAATTGAACATAAATATCATATGTGGCTGGTTTTGTTGATTAAATGACTTTGGGCATTAATTTGAAAGTCATAAATATTGATATTGGAGTCAAATCAAATCAAGCTAAGCTGTATGAGAATCGTATCGGCTCATCCTAGATGATACCAGCCCTACTTTGCAGTCTGTAAATGCATCAACAAACTACATGTTCTCTGCTGCCCATTTTAGGAGCTCAATGAGAAAAGGGTCGGGACATGAGTCTAGACCAGAGGTCAGCAACCTTTTTGAAACTAAGAGCTACTTCATTGGTGTTGTGTCATAGGAAGTGCTACCAGTACTGACCATTGACCTAGAGGAGTCAGAGTTCACCTTAACTTTATGTAAAATAAACACATTTATTGTTATTTTTAAATCTATATAAATTTGTGTGATTAAACAAGAAGAGTTACGGAATAAAATAACGTTTAGGTGTTGGATTGTGGTACTTTTAGAACAGGCCTGTGGGCCCCAAATGTGGTCCTCGAGGGCTACTTGGGCCCCGTGTTGTTGAGCCCTGGTTTAGACGCATAAACCTGGATTATCCTGGGAGACGGAGGACAGGTGAGGTTTTTCTGACTGACGTAGTGTTTGTTTTCCTTTGTGTTCATTTCAACCAATTCAGATTTTCTCTTCATGGCGATGAACCGATAGGAGAATTTAGGCCGATATCAATATCTGGTATCATAAATGCTGTTATTCCCCATAACCGGTGTTCCTGACTTCCCTAACCTTTGACACAGAGGAAAAACAACCTCATCGCTGACATTTCTCCAGCTAATCACCTCACAATCCAACCATCACGGTCACTTAAGCAAACAAGAATCACATGCACCCCCACAGAAACACAGACAGCAATATGAAAAAAATCTGACTAATTTATTTATGTAAAATTATCAGACTTTGTAGAGCAGGTAAAAAAAAGTGTTAATTGTTTGGCCCTCGAGTTCCTTTGACTTGACAATTTTGGCCCTTGTACCAAAAAGTTTGGACACCCCTGGGATACACCAGCTTTTATGTCTCACCTACCTGCAATATTCTATATTTTGGCTGCATTATTTTGTGCAAATCTCTTAATGTATAAATTTACCAGTAGTAAAATTTGATTTTCTAAATAAATTAAAACCTTTGTGGTATAATTATGTCTATTTAATGCATTTTCATTTCCTCTGTGTACTTTTTTATAGTTTTTTTCTGCCCGTTTTCAATCAACCGCTATAAGAATAAAAGTTTCTTACTGCGACATGAATAAGAATATACTAAAGAGTGAATCTGTTCTGGTTAAAAAGTAAATTCTGCACAGAAGGAAAGAAGCTGATCTATGAACAGATGCAGCATCTGGTCTAAGAACGACTAATTCAGTCTGCGAGGTAATTAACATAAAGGAGGCTACGTTCTCAGCTGACCTTGGACCCCAGGTCTACGGGGACAGGCGGGCGATCGGCCAGGCGGGGGCGCTCACACACCGAGCAGAGGATGCTGCTGCCTTGGTTCACCACTGTGCAGCTCTTACACTTCCACTCTGAGGGGGAAGGATAAGACAAAAACGGTCAAATCAACAACAGCTTCTGTCCTAAAGGCACTTTTCCTCTGGAGGGACCCTGAATCACACACAGGGTGACGTATAACAAATAAATTACATTATAAAAGGTGAAGTTTATCCCGTACAGTTCAACTGCAAACCAACTAAATGAGGTGCAACAACCTGGCTGCATGTGTCCTACACCAATAGAGCTGCTGCAGCCAGTTTGAGCATTCAGACTTCTGGCGTTCACGCCTCCCAACAAACACAGAGGATCCAGTTAACCTGCCGTCCTCAGACGTCATCCTCTTGTCCTTAACGTGCCGCATGTCAACAGGGTAAATATTGTGTCCAAATGGCACCACAGAGCGTTGCTTGGACACCATATTTGGTTTGGATGCTTCAGTTCTGGAGTCAGGCGTCCAGGCTCGGCCTAAAGACGATAGATCTGACTTTTAGGGAGGGATCCTCACTGCCCACACTGGATGTGGTTCTATAATAGTGGAGATGGTCACTCAGGTAGACTGGAGGGGAGATTGTGTGATGGAAAGAAAAAGAAAAGTGTCCTGGAAATGTGGGTTAATCATGATAGATAGAATCAAGGCAGTTAAAATGAAAGATTTTAAGATTAGACAGATTTCCTGACTTTGTGCGGCCCTATCTGGTTTAAATCTCGTAAAAGCCAAGAGGAATCTGGTGAATATTTCTGACAACATTTAGAAAAAGGTTTAGACAAACGTTGAAACAGGGAGGCGGGTTTCTGGTAGAGAGTTAAAGACGCAGACAGATGAGCGCTGCCTGGGACAGAAGGCAGAGCGGGAAGCTCACGGTTCCTGCGAAGCAGCGCCACAAAAATCTTCTTTTTAAAAGATGATGCAATGAGACCAGGCAAGAAATAATCAGAAATCAACAAAAGAATACATTTTTGGGAGCAAAACTGTAGATTAACAACGACCAAACCAGACTTCAGAGCTAAATCTGACAGAATATGTCAGCAGAAGAAGACTGTGGACAAACCAGGGTTCCTACACCTTGGTGAACATCAAATTCAAGGATCTTTCAAGGACTTTCCAGGACCAATTTCCTCAAATTCAAGGACCACACGTGGCGGCATTTACCTACTGTGACCGCTAAATAGGTTATCATATTTAATACAATGCAAATTCAATAAAAGACTAAACGGCATAGAAGTTGTTGGGTCAGAAGCAATGCAAGAAAGTGGACTTAATTTATAGCCTACATTGATATTGATCATATTCATAGCCTACATTTATATCCACAGTACATGGCTATGCCATACTACATTACATTTAAGATGTACATTAGCCTATCGTTTCATTGAATCTTATGGAAAAAAGTGCAGCATTGAGGTGTTCAGAATTATATCAATTTGTTTCACTTACTTTCATCTTTGATTGAGCTAGTTTTTGACTTTGACTCTGAAAAGTCGATAAATATAGCGACAAAGTCGCTGAGTTGGCAACACTGCGTGAATGTAACCTATTGGACGCACGTAGGCCTAAACCGTAGCCTAGCAACTAACGAAGAAGAGAGAACATACTTTTGCAAATTAAAAGTCTGCGGAATCAACATAATTTTAAAAGATCGTGTGGTAGTAAAATAATGACATGAGTCGTCATCCGTGTGAACTTTCAACCCCACAAAAAAATTCAAGGACTTTCAAGGACAAGGTGTTTTTTTTGGCTGTTTTCAAGAACTTTGAAGGGCCTTGAATTTATTTTTTCAGATTCACAAACTTTCAAGGATTTAAAGGACCCGTGGGAACCCTGACAAACTAACAATCTGATTGGTCTGGAGAAATGCTTCAACCAAAGAAACATGGAACCTGAATCAGAATGAGCTTCTATTACGAGCAAGGAAGTGTTTGCAGCAATCATTGCACCTTTTTTTTTTTTACTCATTTGTTCCAACATGTTGTCGTTGTTGAACTGTACAGGATAAACGTCACAGTATTTTTCCCCTCCTGGCATTTTAACAGGACAGGCTACATTTCAGAAGGCTGCTGTGCTTTTAAAAGCACCAGTGTGTCAGAGCTGAATTCACCGGCGCTCCACCTGTGTTCTGCGACTGCGGGCCATCCTGTACGGATATGGCGGGAGTGGCGAGGCGGGGGCGGTCGCACGTCGTGCAGAGGACAGCTCTGGTCTCGTTCAGGGTGGTGCAGTGAGCGCACTCCCAGGTGGACAGAGACGGGCTGAGGGGACGAGGGGACAGGTTAGCGTCAGGTGGAGCTCGCAGCGACGCCCAGGAGGCTCCGTTCTGTTCGGTTCTGCTCACCTGGCTGTGGCGGCGGCAGCCAGTTTGGTCCTGCTGTGACCTCTGCGGTCGGGGTGGGAGTGGAAGAGCCGGTCGCAGTTGGAACACAACCTCTGGATGCAGGTGGAGCACTGGATGTGGACGCTGGAGATGCCGCAGATGCTGCAGGTCTCTGCAGAGCGACACACACAAAGAACAGGAACATTACAAACTAAATAAAAAAATAATTTCAGTGTTTGGTTTGTGGGGGAAACCGGACGCACCCTGCTGGGTTTTCAGTATTTTGTCTCTCTTGTGGTCGGCCCTGGAGGGGTGGCGGTGGTACAGGTCGTCACAGGCGTCGCAGAAAGGCTTGTCGCTGCAGGACGGACAAACCAGAGAGGAAGCGCCGCCGCACAGATTACACTCGCTGACTGCAGGGGGCGCTGAAGACACAAGAGAGACACATTTACTGCAGGGGGGTCCAAAGTCCAAAGTCCAGGTCCTGGGGGCCGGACAGAGAGTTGGTCCATGAGGTGGTTGAGAATTTGAGGTGTAACACAAAGTATTATTTTTTTTTTCCCACTTTAATTGGACAACATCAAACCTCCATTATATCATAAAAAGCTTCACATTCGGTTCTGTTCCTTAGTTTCACCTTTATTTCAGTTACTGTGCAGAGATTTACAAAAACAAAGCCACAATAATGTCATTAATACTTCAACTAAGAGCAATAAGCATAATTAACGACGCGTCGGGGCTAGAACACACTAAGCTAGGATTTAAACTAAACAAATTAACTGATAAAGTTGGTCTACAAACACGCTAATTATGTTTAAAGCCCAAAATCACCAACAACTAGAAAACATTTAAAAACTGTTAGAGAAAAGAGGAGGTTAAGAGTTAAGACGTTTAAATTAATATCAGACAGACACCATCGGAACAAAAAGGAGAACTTTCTGTGTGTCGGTGAAAGTGTGGACAGAACATGGAGCTCAAGCAAGGTCCAAACTTTTTAAAAACAGATTAAATCATGCTAAAAAAAAAAAAAAAAGCAGATTATCAATGGATCTACCTGTAATATTATTATTGTTGCTTTTATTGGCAGTAGTTCTGTAGCGTATATGTTATTTAGACGCATCATGTATTATTTGTTAATGTGTACATAAGGATGAAAGGAAATGTAGAACTTGTTACACTTTTTGCTCCTATCTACTGTTTAGCGACGGAGATCTGCAGCTTGGTTTGTTGTGACAGTTGAATAATTTTCATCAAGATACCAAGATCTAAAGTTTGTTTTGACTTATAAATAAACCTGAACTGCATTTAATTGAACTAAACTTTTATTATGTCCTTAGAATCCAAAGCAAGATGTTAAGTTTCCTTAATTTTAACAATAGTTTCAAGAAAAAAAGTTTAGGATTTTGCCATAATCTAAAATTACAATGGAAAGATCTTAAAAGCAAGCTTGTTTTGTTGCTATAAAACCATAATTGTTTCAAAATAATGTTATTAATTCAGCATATCTCGATATTAAGCTGTTGAGCTTGAATTTTTTTTAGTTAATATAGCAGCTTTCTGTAACATTAAATAAATATTTCCCTCTTTAGTCCCATGTGTATAAACAGTCGAGGATTTACGGGTCTGTTTTCGTTGTTAGGAAGTCCGTTTTTTTTGTTCTAGTAAGTAGAAAAGAGTCAGGAAACAAATGTGTTTTTTCCAGAGTTGTTTGGACTGGGAAAATGTTATAACCTAACTTTAAGCCTTTTAGCAGGAAAGTGCGACTGGTAAGTGTCGTTTCTATTTATGTGAGCGACTCACCTGCCAGAGGCTTTGGAGGCTGCGGCAGCCTCGGCAGAGGAGTGGGTTTGACTAAAAGAGGCGCGGGGCGGGCTGGTTCTCCCTCTCCTCTGTCTCCAAGCAGCTTTAACACAACGTCTTCAGGCTTCTCCTGAACAAAAAATGAATAAAAAATAATCACAAAACCAGCTGAACTCAGACGTATCACTGACTGGGTTGTGTTTTTAATCACTGAAACTGTGCAGACCTGCTGGACGAGACAGGGGAGGATGTCTTTGAAGCATTCTGGATGAGGATGGATGCCCTGCACACAAACAGATTCAACATGTCGGCTTTCTGCTTCAGAGTGAGAACTGATCGGGTTTTCTCACGCGCCGACACCGACCTTCAGAAGCATGTCCACTTCGGTGCGCAGCGTCATCACCTCCAGGGTCACGGCCGCCACGCCGTCACAGTCCGGCTCGCTGACTTCATCGGGAAAGCTGAGGCCGTCGATCTGCTGGTTGGTGTATCCGTACAGGAACAGGACCCTCCGGCCTCCCTGTGGGAACACGACGGCACGTCAGAGCGGGAACCAGGAGAGAAACTCTGCGTCCAGAGCCGAGGTCTGATTCTGCAGGGCTCCCCTCGCCTTGATGGCGTCCACGGTGGTCCTGAAGACGGGGTTGTTGTGTTTGACGCTCCTCCAGTATCGGGGCCTGGAGGGGCTCGTCAGGTTGCAGCCGTATTTCTCCAGGATGCTCAACGCTTTGACGAGTCTGCTCAACGACTCCAGAACCTGACGGGACACAAAATCATGATAGGTTAACATTCTGAGGCTTTTTACCTCCCCTCTGCTGACATTTAACCGTAAACTGATAAAAACATATCGATTAGTGAACATTTTGCCTCATAATGTGGAAATGTTGCCAGTGTTTTTCCTACCATTCAACAAGAGGGGGCGCCCCGCCAAGAAAGTCACGGCATGCAGTAAATTATTATACGTCTGTGCGTGTTCATGGTTAATTTTATTAAAACTAGCCTTTCTAAGCCGCGTCAGATCACATCCTGAGCTTTTTCTGTCTCTAGGCAGAAAAAGCAGACAGTAAATGCTGAGTCTGTTCTGATGGAGGAGAATAAGGCGTTCATTAAAGAGAAACGCTTAAATTACCGAGAATTATCCCGACAGAATTATTATTGCGTGCGTCGGGAGGGCAGCATCCAACTGGATAAATGAGTCCTAGTCAGTTATTTTCTGGTGTGTTTCTACTGAAAAAGGACGCATGTGTTTATTTCACATGGTGCCCTGATTACTTCAATATACTGAGAAAGTTTGCCTGATACAAAAATGAGGATTATCACGTCTGTTTAATATATTAAAGCGTAATAGAGCATATTCTCAACAAGTAAACGGCTCTTTGCTCATTATCAGATGTCCTAAAACAATTACCATTTGGTTTGATTTCACAAATCACCAAAAGTCTGTCTGTCGGAAACAAAAATCCGCCTTCCTGAATCCATCCCTGAAATAAGACGCTGCTTTATTTTTGAAAACATATTTTTGTTGCTAGATAGACTCCATGAATGGATCAGAATCAGATTCTAAATGTAATTAAATTAAAACTGAATAAAGTTATGCTGAAAAATATTATAAACTCTGGCAGAACAAAATTTCAAAGAGATTTTCATTCAGTCAATAAGTAGGAAGGAAGAAAGGCAGGTAGCTGTCAAAACACGATAAAGATAGAAAGACCGATAAATAAGAAAAAGGTAAAGAGAGACAGAAGACAGCTGCTGGTATAAAGCTGTATTCTGTGATATTAATAGAAAGCTAAGTGGAAGAAAGTCCCCCAGACAGAATTTCTAGGGGAAACACAGCATATAATAGAGAAAAAAAATAAGTGAAATATAAACTGTGACCCAACTGCAGCATAAAAGGCCAAATATTCTTTCCAGAGTAACAGAAATCATCAGCAGGACTATGAGCTGAACAGGGAATAGACCTCGGGTTTGCTGCGCCCGGCGGTGTTCTCCTTCAGCATCTCCTCTGCCGTCAGATGACGGTACTTCTCTGAGACGGGCAGCGCGATGCTGGCCAGCGTCAGAACCTGAGCCTTCACGTCCTGGGCCGACCCCGACGACGCCAGCAGCGACTGGGCCGTCTGCCGGACCTCCTCCATCTGGACCGACTCGGGGCTGTCGCCCATGGCTGTCAGCAACAGAAAGACGAATAACTAAATCAAGCTTTAAAAAAACTAATTTAGGTTTAAATAAAATTGCTACAGCTATTTTTAAAAAAGCCCAGAGGAGATAATCATTGTTGTCCTCTTCTTACTTCATTTTTGCAGAAAATTTATCATCAGATTTATTCTTTGTTTTAATACCAACATATGAAGTTTCGCTCACTCTGCATCCTCGTGTATTTCTTCCAAAAACAGAGAAAAACACTTTTCACCGACTTTCCCTTCTGAATTAATCAACTGTTGTCTTTAAATGAGTGTCTGGGAGCAGAGAAAAACTTTCCTGACTCCCTGGATGGAGGCTTTAACAGCTAAAACCACCATTAATTAAATTTTATAGCTTTGTTATTTCCCCTGGCTCTCAGCTTCTTGGTTTAGCTGCCGTTATTTCCTGTACAGAGAAACTGACAAAGTTGTTGCCATCATCAACTTTGAATCCTCGGTTTGCTTTAAATTCCCTTAGAAAGTACCCCTGGGTCAGTTTTATTTGATTTGTCTTGTCCACATAAACTGCCAGCTCATTTTGAACCTGGCTCTGGTTCTGATAGAGTTTACCGCGGTCTCATCGGCCAACTTGGATAACTTTTTATCTTTTATTTTAAGGTTTGATGGCACTTTATTCATTAATGGCTGGACAGTAAGAAGGGCAGAGAGAGCAAATTACCCGGGAATCTAACCGGGGACAGCTGCTTTAATAACTCCAGCCTTTGCAGCGTATGCCAGCTCGACCAATGAGCTCATAAATTACTTTTTACAAAGGTTTTCATGAGTTGATAATAGTTCTGATGAAAAGTGCAACTAAAAGATCAATTATAATCAAGTGTCATTTCAGGCTTATCTTTCTTTACCTTATCACAATGTCCCCATTACTCTCTTAAATGTATTTTTTCTTGATTATTTAGTTCTGTAAACACTATTTCAGTGTCGCATTGTTTGTTTTTCCTGTGTGAGTTTTTAAATCTGTGCTAACAGCTCTCTCTTGTAAATGTGAATTCGTGTCTCAATCTACTTGTATAAATAACTGTAATATTTAATAATAAAAAATGAACAAGTAGAGAGCTTATCTTTGTAAAACATGACCTAATGGGATGACCAAATATCAAAGGTTAAACAAAGACTGCATGATTCGCTTCACCTTTGACACAATGGGAAACTCCACTGGGCTAATATTAGCCACAGAAATAAACAGATGACAGGTGAGAAAGTGTCAACCCTCGGTGCTGCTTATTTTAATTAAAAACAAAATTTTTTTAACTGCTATCGGTCTGTTAAATCACCTACAACTAAAAACAAAAACGTCAATCCAGCTGAAAGCGAAACTTTGAACCGATGTCAACAAGCTAGCTGTTTAGTTCATAATGTTACTCACCGCTGTCGCCCTTAGTGCTGAATCTGACGGGATTTTTCCGTATTTCCTTGGAAAATAATTTTTATTTTTATTTCTATTTTGGCCCAATAATGTCTTTAAAACGCACCGCCTTACGCGGAACGCTTCTTTCTACCCGTCTGAAACTAGCTGGATACGCGGAAGTGCAAATTTGACGGCGACGGAGCTAATTCTACTTCCGGTTTAACGTTTTGCGTGTTTTTTAAAAAATAAAAGCGGATTCTTCTTTTTCTGTGTAAGAATCTGGTCTGTAACGCCGACAAATTATGTTTTTTGTTAACGAAACATGTTCTACAGTTTAATAAAATAAATAAATAAATAATACAAATGAAGTTTTCCTGGTTTCCACCTACAAAAAAATCTAAGGTTCAAGCTGAAAAACTTAACGTTACCTTATTCTTTAAGGGTTGAAAAAAAAAACAAAAAAACCCAGTATAAACAACATTTAAATAATCAGCTAAAACTAATAAATGGGTTATTATTGTAAGCTGTTTATGTTGGGGACAACAGTATCAAATGCATAATTAAAGTATGCTAATAAATTATTGGTCAGGTTAAAGGTGCATCACTAACCAAAACGTTTTTTTCCCTGTGCTTTCAAGTTGTGCCTCCGACAAAAACAAATCGTATATTTTATCTCATTTGCAACCAGATGTTTGAACGCATAACCTGCCGCAGCTGCTATTTTTATTATATAATCTGTATTTCAGACAGAAACGCTTCAAATGTGTTCGTTAAATAGTTTCAGATATTTTTTATTACTCCAACGGAAGCCTGACTTCCTGTTTACCTGCTACGCATGCTCAGTAGCAGCCTTCTTCGCGCATGTCACGAGCGGACTACTTTCTGCAGAGGAGGGACACCGCGGGGTGGGAGGTGCGACGTTTAATCGAAAGTAAACTCAATGAGGAAATAAAATAAGTCACACCCACACAAAAAGGTCCAACTGTCCTCAGCTGCAGCCGCACAGGAAAAATATATTTAAAATCCATCCTGGGGATTTATTTATTTTAAGTGGTTTATCTTTTAAAAGCGGCAGAGTTTCATCATGTCAAAGGCTGCAGCGCTGAAAATAAGCAGAGACAACGCAGTCAAGGTGAGTCCGATGGGGGCCAATGCGGCCAGGAATTACGAGTTCTACTGAAACTTTTATTTTTTTGACAGTAAAATCGTTTATTTGTGAATGTTGTGTAAATAACGCGTGTAATACAATGTAAATATGGCTGTTTATGATGGTGTACGCGGTGGAAAGTCCCGTTTCTGGGAGGAAAACGAAAGTAAATTTCATAAATCCTTCTGCCAACGTGACTCAGCAGGTACTTTTGTCTTTTTTTGTCTCCGACAAAGGTGGAAAACTTCCGCCAGTCGCTCTATCATGAGGTTTGTGTCCCTTTATAACCCTGAAAAGTGAAGTAATTCCCAGTTTAATTCCCCTCCTGCAGCTCCTGATCTCTGTTTTATGATTCCAGGCTGAGAATCTGTTCTCCAGTTTCATTCCTCTGAAGATAATTCAGCTGGATGCTCTGCTCAGGGTTCAGTATACTAACTACCTGTATTCTTTAGATCCACCCCAGGATGATTGTTTTTATTTTTATTTAATTTGTCTGTTTGTTTTCCCCAGGATGACGCTCTCAGCATCACAGACATGTCTTCACTCCAGGCTCCTCTGGATATTCCCATCCCAGATCCTCCTGCTCCAGAAGACGAGGTGATCTGACGGCTCCTCTATTTCCATCATACACAACCCTCAGAATTAGTTTCATAAACTTTCTTCTGATTAGCACAAGTCAATTTCAGTTGAATTTACTCTCTAATGCCAGATCAGTACACCTGTTCACTTCATGCAGCTTCTTATGCACCGGCTATTTACTCAGCAATCAAACATTTGTTCATTTTAGGTCTTCAGATATGTAGTTTTTCTTTCTTTTTATAAAAACCCAACTTGGTGTATCTCTAATTGTGAATTACTGAGGTACAAAGGATAATATTACAGCAGTAGTCACCATGTTTGTTGCTCCTGTTGTAAAAACAAAGTATATTTATATCCCTTTACTTATTGCAGAATTACATTGATTCAAGTAACTGAAACACTTTTTTAAGTTTAGCTAAAAAAAATTCCCAATTTGACCAACTTTGCTCTTTTAAATCCATATCCTAAATAAAACGTAAGCTCATTTCAGTTAAACAGGGCTGCACAGTAGCAGGAAGAAGGTCCTGGGTTCAAATCCTTTAAATCCAGGGTTTCTTTCTGCATCTTCTTTCTTTCTGGCTTTCTCCCACAGTCCAAAAACATGACATGTTATCTTATTTTGTCTCTCTAAATAGTTATTTAGATTGTGTGTTGGACTGACAACCTGTCCCGGGTGCTGTGGGGTGAGATTAGTGGGTACAGACGATGGGTGAACAGGTATGGGATGCAAAATGTTTCATGTATACGGCACATGAAATAGCTGTCAAATCTGCTGACAGAGAGTTAAGCAGATTGCTCACTTCTCCTTTGTTGTGAATTTCCCAACTTCTTTTTTTTTCTCCTTAAACTTAGTTCATTCCAGTTGTATTTGTGGCATCTCTGATAAATATGCGCAAGATTCCTTCACATAGTTTATTATTTCATTGCAGAAGCGTAATGTCACATGAAAAATGTTAAAAATATTTAAACTGCAACTTTGGTGGTTGTTTTTTTTAATGGGAAATGATAATCCCAGGGTAAGAAACACTGTATTGCAAAATGACCCTAACTATTTCTCGATAATAAGTATAAACTGGATTTTATACTTTTATTAGTAGTAAATTCCTACCACCATGATGTGTAATTATCTATTAACTACGTGACATGTTAAAAAAATCAAAAAGAGTTACAACTGATTTCTTTAGTCTCTCCTTGTTTTCATAAACCTTTGCTCAGACCTGTCTTATTATTAATCCACAGCCAGTCTGCTTTCTAACTTGCACTTTAAAATAAATCCAAACCAGGACCTTTAACCAAGTTTGGCAACATTATCCTAAAATGACGACCTGGTTTCACACAAACCCAAAATCTCAGCCCTTTTAAATCCCTTCAGCTGCTAATGTGTCTGCAATGCATCTTCTGTCTCTGCTAAGTTATTTCCACTAGGACTGGACGATAATTCAATAACAAAATATATCAATCGATAGACACGTTGTCAATAAAAAAAAAGGATTAATAAAAAGTTCAATAGAATAACATTTTTCCTTCCTTTTCCATTCTAGCCATGCATGTAGGTTAATATTAAAATTGTTACATCCTCCCAACCAATCACAACGCAGATGCAGAAAGCCCTTCAAAGAGTTCAGAGAGCTTCTTTTCTTTTTTTTAAAACTTGCAATTTTGGTAGAAATTTGGTTGAATAAAGGTGTGAGTTTGAATTCACTGTTTGTTGTTCTATATCTACTGAATATGGCCTAGACTGCTATAAAAATATATGTTTAGAATTTGTTAATAATTATCGATATAGATCCATATAATTGCTGTTTTATCGATATGCTTTTTTTCTATATGGTCCAGCCCTAGTTTCCACAGTTTTCAGTGTCCGCTGGGCGCTTAGATAACTGCCTGATAAGATATTTACTACATTAAAATAAAAAATAAAGTGAAAAAGGAGGCCTGGCATAAGTCTTTTAAGTTCTGTTTCTGTTCTGATGGGATGTTCTGATCCAGCTGACACATTTGTGTCTCTGCTACTGCCTTATTTTCCAGGAAATGGAGACAGACAAGAACGAGGAGGAAGAGAAGAAGAAGAAAAAAGGTAAACAGTTTTGGACGACTCAGTCCCTGAAGGTAATATATTTTTTAATTGGAGGAAGTGAAGGCCTTCAGCTGCTCTTTCTGTGTCTCTCAGCTCCAAAATGTGGCTTCATCAAGGGAAACGAGAAGATCATGTTGCTCCTGC